>NW_007726353.1:403898-412673 GCF_000696425.1 Galeopterus variegatus | reverse complement strand
TATATATATATATATATATATATTTTTTCCTTTTTGTCTTTTTTCGTGACCGGCAAGGGATCGCAACCCTCAGTGTCGCACCCGCACCGGACCGGGACCAGCAACGGGATCGCAATGCTTCGGTGTTGCGCCCGCACCGCACTCAGCCAGTGAGCAGCCGGTCTGTACATGGGATCCGAACCCTTGGCGGGAGCGCTGCTGCGCTCCCAAGCGGCCCACTGTAGCAGTGCGCCACCGGGCCGGCCCTTAATATAATATATTAATTCAACAAATATTTATAGAAAACCTACTATGTGCCAGGTACTGTTCTAAGTGCTGAATGAGTTGTAGCTGTAAATAAGCAACATCTCTGTAGGTTACAGAACCTTAGAGAGTAATGAGAGAAATATAATAAACACATAAATAAGGTAACTTCTGATAGTGGTAAATGCTATGAGGAAAATAAATTGGGGGAAAAGCGTGAGGGGAGGCCATAGCAGCTTTAAATATGGGTGTCAGTGAATACCATCCTGAAGTCACACCTGAGAGACTTACCACAGATTAGTAATTGCTCTATTTCTGTCTCCTATGTTGGTTCATAAACTCAGTAAAGGAAGAGACCATGCCTGTTTCACTCCCAGATCCTAACCCAGTGCTTGGTGCAAAAAAGTTTTTGTTGAATGACTACAAAGTGGAAGAGGTACATCACCAGAAGGGCACGTAAGAAGGGAACAGATCATAATTTGCCTGTTTTGGACATTTCACATAAATGCAATCATATAATATATATGACTTTGTGACTGGCTTTTTTCCCTTTTCATGTAGCATAATGTTTGCAACATTATCCATATAGGATTTTCAGTACTTCATTTTTTTTTTAAACTGTGGCAAAATATACAAGTACATAACATAAAATTCACCACTTTAATCATTTTAAACTCTACATTTCTGTGGCATTAAGTACATTTACATTGTTCTACAATCATCAATCTCCAGAACTTTTTCATCTTCCCAAAGTGAAATTCTGTACCCATTAAACAATAACTCTCCATTTCCCCTCCAACTCTTGGCTACCACCCTTTCTGTCTCTATAAATATGACTACTCTAGGTACCTCATATAAGTGTAATGATACCATATTTGTCCTTCATGACTAGCTTATTTCATGTAGCACAATGTGCTCAAGGTTCATCCACATTGTAGCATGTGTCAGAGTTTCCCTCTTTTTTAAGGCAGAATAATACCCCATTGTACATATATAGCACATTTTGTTTTTCCATTCATCTATCAATGGACACTTGGGTTGTTTCCACCTTTTAGCTACTGTGAATAATGCTGCTATGAACAGGAATGTACAAATATGTTTGAGTACCTACTTTCAATTCTTTTGGCCTATTCTCAATTCTTTTGTGTATATACCAGAAGTAGAATTGCTAGATCATAGGTTTAATTTTTTTGAGGACAGTACTTTTTTTCCAAATAATATTCCATTTTATGAATATACCACATATTATTATCCATTTATCAGTTGATGGACACATGTTGTTTCCACTTTTTGGCTATTGTGAATGTATGAACATTTGTTTACAAGTTTTTGTGTGTACATATTTTCATTTCTCCTGGGTATATACCTAGGAGTGTAATTGCTGGGTCATGTTAACTCACTCTGTGCTTAACCTTTTGAGGAAATGCCAGACTGTCTTCCACACTGACTGTACCAATTTATATTCCCACCAGCAGTGTATAACATTTCTAATTTCTCCACATCCTCTCCAGCACGTGTTATCTTTTTGATTACAGGCATGCTAGTGAATGTAAAGTGGTACATCGTGGTGGTTCTGATTTGCAGTTCTCTGATGGCTAATGACGTTAAGCACCTTTTCATATGCTTATTGGCCACCCAATTATTATTATTATTATTTTTTTATTTTTTATTTATTTTTATTTTTTTTAAAGATGACCGGTAAGGGGATCTTAACCCTTGACTTGGTGTTGTCAGCACCACGCCCAGCCAGTGAGCAAACCGGCCATCCCTATATGGGATCCGAACCCGGGGCCTTGGTGCCATCAGCACCACACTCTCCCGAGTGAGCCACTGGGCCGGCCCAATATTATTATTATTTTTTTAAAGATGACCAGTAAGGGGATCTTAACCCTTGACTTGGTGTTGTCAGCACCACGCTCTCTCCCAAGTGAGCTAAACGGCCATCCCTATATAGGGATCCGAACCCGTGGCTTTGGTGTTATCAGCACCACACTCTCCTGAGTGAGCCACGGGCCAGGCCTTGGCCACCCAATTACTTTTAACAGAAGCAACCATATCAAAATTTGCCTACACGTAATTTATGTAAAATACCATACTGTTACACGCAAGAGTCAAGCACAAGTTTACTTTAAAAAAATTTTTGACCAACTACTATGTACAAGACACATTGGACAATATGTTATTTTAAAGAACAGTCTGTTACTTAATACAAAATCTAGCATACTCCACTGTTTTTAACAGTGCAAGATGGGATATTCATTTTCCTTCTTTGAGCCTCAGTTTCTGTAAGTAAAATGGGGATAATGATACCTATCTCCAGTGGAAGTGGTAAGGATTAGGTAAGATTACTTATATAAAATACTTAGCACTGTACTTGACATATATTGGGCCCACAGTAAATACTTATGGGCCTACCCCTAGCATAGAAAGGTTGTCAGCACCAAGTCTTCTTGGCCATAATAAGCTTTCCCCTTCCTGATTTCCAACTGACTTACACAGTGGTCCCTTGCATGCAAGAAGTCTAGGAGCTCCTCTGTGCAATCCTCTTCTGTCTCTGATCGGGAGGATACACGCTGATCACAGAGCTCTAGCCGCTCCCGAGCCTTTACACATTTCTCCAGCTGCTCGCAGTGCTCTCTCACTGTTGTTAGGGGATCCTGAAGGAGAACAGAAAAATAACAAAATGGGGGTATTAGAGCAGACCCACCAAACGCATATGCTTTGATTAATACAACCACCAAACCAAGGTGCTGCCTCTGAATTACCGTGCAGAAGGCCAGCTGGCAGAGCCACACTGCCGACAGAAATGGCAGAATGGGGTCTCCCATTCAATTCTGATGCTAAGTAGTAGGGAAAAGTTTCACATTCCTGCCTTCCAATGTTGCCAGTATGCACTGAAAGCCTCAGTCCTATCTGAAAAACAAGGTGGTAAAGGAAACCTGGCAAAACTTGAAGTTTTACAGGAGGTCTATAGGAGGCCTTACTTGTTAACACAGCATTTTGGGATATGTCATGTCTGAAATTTCCATTCCCCTGTCTAAGAACCAGGCCTATGCACCCCAGCTGCCCAGCTAGAAAGGGAATACTGATATAGAGAAGGACCATCTGAGAAACGTTCCTTCCAGAGTTCTTGTTAAACCACAAGTGGCAGAGGATTGAGTACCAGGCCCTCAAGATGCTGTCTACTCCCTAGAACCACAAAAGAAGAAGCCCCAAGCCTAGAATTAACCCAGTTTCCCAGGCCCACAATCCCAAACACTCTACTGCACAGGAAATATTAAAGCTTAGTCCACCCCATTCTCTCCAAGGTGTCAAGTAAAGACTCTTTAAATTCCCTTAAAGAGTTTCATGAAGATCAAACTTCCAGAAATGGTTCCAAACCTGAGGTAGCTCTTACCACTAATTCCTCCTCTTCCTCTTCCTCCTACAAAAGGAAAACAAAATAATGTCAGCAGCAATTTTATGACATATATATTCCTGAGTTGGTAATTACTGAGGATAGACATTGTATTAATCATGTTATTTTATTTTCTGTATTTTATGATGTTTGACATCTTAAGGGACTTGCTAATACTGGAGCTAATCCTGCCCTCCCAGGGCTAGCTGATTTTGAGAAATAGCAAATAACTTGCCTGCGATCATGCCTTTCATACACAGCCCAATCAATCCAAAGCCCATGTAGCCATCCATCTCTTTATTTAAATCTCATATGCCAAGCTCATACTTCTTCTCTAAAGCCCCCCGGGGACAAACACAGGACCAACTAGGGACCAGTCATACAGCCCAGAGCCCAACAAAATTATTCAAACTATCCAGTTCTAAATTTGATCAAGCTTACCTACCCATGCATCACCCATTCCTTCCCACAGAAATCAGGGCACTGAACCATGCTTTCACCCTCACTCCTTCTGCCTCCTGACCAGCCTTGACACTTCCCTGAAACTTCTCCACATAGCCCTATATTGTGTAGCATGCCCCCTTCTCTAGGGAACTATAGGTAATAAACTCTTCTTTCAAAGGCAATTGTCTCCATGTCTGTCATCTTACTATACCTGATCAAAACAAATCCCAGGTACATTTCAAGACAAAGACACCATCACCATTTCATTAGCAAGAACCTAAGTGTGCATAACACTCTACAGTTTATAACGCACCTTCATATCTGTTATGATTTGGTTAATCACAACAGTCCCTTAAGGAAATTATCCCAGTTTAGAGATAACCAACAGTAATTAGACATTTTCTGATATAGATTCAAGCTGTCAGATGTTCACGTGGTACCTACGTAACTCAAAGTATTTTGTTCTAGATTCTGGTAAGTCCCAGTATTGCTAGAAATAGCTAAACTTAGTCATTACATCCCAAACCAAGTTAGGAGGAAAACCCATTTTTTCTAGACTCTGATCTTGAATTTGAAATATGAAAATGGCCAAACTTAAACTATTCTTTAGCCAGAGCTTAACTAAAAATGGTTATGGTCACTGCTTTGTGGCTTACTGAACTCCCTGAACCCTAAATGGACTAAATATCAATAAATGCACCAAGGTCTACACAACTCCATGAGCCTGGAAACACCAAGACCTCCTATTTACTTCTGATTCAAGTATACAACCTCACACTTAGTTTCCTTTCTTCCAAGGGGAGGAATGAAAAAACTTCCTATGGGCATAAGCATAGGCCTGAATCTGGGACATAGCAGAAACTGATCAGTGTCTTGACAACCAGGTGTCCACATTTGGAGGAAGAGAAAGAAAAGGTATACAGGGAAATAAAAAGAACTAACTCAGCAATCATGTTTTCAAAATCCCAAAACAGTCTCTACCATGGCATTCAGGAAAGGGACCAAAGCTCACACAGGCTGGAAGTAAGGGATAGGGCAGATTCAACTGTAACCCAGGCTATTAATTTTCACAATGGCAAAGGTTTCCTCTAAACATGAAGATGCTATTTAGGATGTAAATTCTAGTTTTTCATTAAACGTGGTTTCTTAATCTTGCTCTTTTTAAAAAATTCATACTGAAAAGTTTTCCCAGAGAAACTAAAATCATATTCTGCCTGAGTGAGAAACCAGAAAGCAGTATCCTAGAAGCAAAACCCTTATATCATTTCCCTATTAGCAATTATCCACCCCTGATAATTTTAATGTCAAAAATATCATGGCATGTTTTGGAAAAACAAATCCAAATACAAGTCTAAACGTGGACTGCTTCATGTAAAATTTCCAGTCAATGAGAAAAACTAACGTCACACTTAAATAAAAAGATTTAATCCCCAAGAATTATGGGCTTTTCGTAACATCCCTGTTTTCTTAATTTTAAAACTGCATATTCACTGTTTTTCTCATCTACTTCTGTGGTCAGCCCTGCTGAACTTTCTAAGGCAGGCTCCACTTCTTTCTGAAAATAATAAGACTAGGAAAAATTAAGGGATAAATGAGTTTCCAACTATTCCGAACCCATAAGCCCAGAACGGTTGCCCTGAAGTAACCAGAAAACAAACGAATAGACAGGAAATGAAAGTGAAAACAAAAAGCTAGTAGCTTTGGTAAAGCTGTGTAGCACTATGGGTTAGAGTCCTGGCTCTCTCATACCATGTTCTTTGGGTTCAATTCCCGGCTGCACCTATTTGTTAGCAATGTGCCCTTAGACAAGATATTTAACCTATGTTTGCTTCCTCATCTGTAAAAAAATGGCAGTAATAATAGCAACTAATACTTACCTCAAAGAAATATTGTGTAGATTAAATGAATTAGTACATATAAAGCACTTGGAATAGTAAGCAGTCAATAATAAATATTATATCACACACTTACTCCGGGAAAGAGCTCCCTCTTTCATCACAGAATTATACTGCACATTACCACATTGTCCCCGAAGACACACACCTTCCCCCCGCCCAAGAAAAATAAACCACTTTTTCACAGAAACTGGTATAAGACCAAATATCCTGAACCTCCATGGAAGATGTGGTAGGGACTCTTGACCTGACCTGGGGTAAGAACTAGGGTTGCCCTGTTTGCTCCCCAAACCTGTCAAACCAAGGTCTCAGAACACCTGACTTACTGAAAATATAGATAGTAATTTTACGGAAGTTTAGTAGATTTAGCATTTTCGCTCTCGTTAAACCTTCATCACATTCATAGGATGGGGAAGCCGAGGCCCAGAGAAAGACTAGTTATCTACTTGCTCAAAGTCACTCGATGAATTCTGGGGAAGGGTCAAGGGAATCAGGTCTCCAGACCCTGCAAACCCTAGGGGAGAAACCGGGGCTGAAAGTGTCAGGGTATGTTTTGGCGGGCTAGGTCCTCGGCCTTTGGGCAGAGAAGCGTGTCGAATCGATCGCCTTGCCTTACCTCGTTAGGATCTCCGGACCCGGTCAGCATCTTTCGTTCGTCCTCCAGTCCCATATCTGGCTACTAGTTCTGGATTCAACACGAGCACCAACAGCGGCGCCTACTCTGCTTCACAATCAAGAAGGACTTGTAAGGGTCACTCAGCGGATATCCGGCGATCTGGACGGAAGTGCGGCATACTCATCATAGTCGCGAACACACGCTCCGATTGGCATGTACTACCGGCCGTAGGCAGGGGATAGGGGTAGCTGGTATTTGCACCTGAGGAGGCTTTGCTAAGAAACATCTCCTTAGTCACGTCAGACCGAAATATATTGATATAGGAGTTTATTTAAAATAGTAGTTTCTAAAAGACTTGAGAAGTTTGTTAATTTCTTCGATATTCCTTTAGCGTAGTTCCCGTTCTTACCCATATCGCTTATGGAGCTGTCCTATCTGCTGACCTTTTCAAGATGGCGGTCCGCGGGCGCCACTCTCGGGCTCGCGCACCTCCCCAAGATGGCGGCGCCCGAGGCCTGGCGCGCCCGGAGTTGCTGGTTCTGTGAGGTAGCGGCGGCAACGACCATGGAGGCCACGTCCCGGGAGGCGGCGCCAGCGAAGAGCTCGGCCTCGGGCCCCAGCGCTCCCCCCGCCCTGTTCGAGCTGTGCGGGCGGGCGGTGAGCGCCCATATGGGGGTTCTGGAGAGCGGGGTGTGGGGTAAGTGGTGGGGTGAGGGGCTACCTCTGGCAACGAGCTGGGGCGGCCCAGCGGCCGGGGGGCGCGGGGGGCGAGGCCGGGAGGCCCAGGGCAAGGCCCAGCCCGGGGCAGTGGAAACCAGATCGTTGGGTCGGAGCATGAATTCTGTAACTGACAGGGCTGGACAGAGTAAAGAAGAAGACCTAAAGGGCAGGTGGACCCACACCGCGGCCTGGCTGGGGGGCGCAGGGGGCGAGGCCAGGAGGCCCAGTCTGGGGCGAAGCAGGCAGGGCCCGGGCGACAGAGGTTGGACTGGAGGGCCGGAGCCATGGGCACCGAACTGACAGTAGACTGGGCCGGGCTGGAGAGAATCGGATGTCGAACTGACGAGCGGGGATGGCCCGGCTGCCTGGGGCCAGGGGCCGCGGTTGGGAGGCCCGACCTAAGGCAAGGAGGCCCGGCCCGGGGCCACTAACCTGACTGACGGACCGGGGCCTCCGGTATCTGCCCGCACACCACGAGTGCCGAGACTCCGGAGGCCAAGCCGATGGGCAGGGGTAGAACAGCGGACTGGAGAGCCAGGGAATGGGGCCGAGGGAGAGGCCGAAAGGCTCGGGGCGCCGCGGCCTGACGGCCCAGGGCTGACGGGAGCGAACCGATGACCGGGGCCTCGGGTGCCAAACTGACTGAGCCGACTGGCGGGGTGGTGGGCACCGGAGTCCACTCGGATCGGCCCGAGAGGCGAGGAAGGGCCGGAGAGCGGGTGGAGGGGCCCCGGAGCAACTCGGCAAGCGAGAGCGGCTCGAATGACTGAGAGGCGGGAAGGGGCCAAGGAGGCCCCAGGCGGGGCGACGGCCCCCGGATCCGGGACCGACGGGACGGAATGGGAGGGGGCGCGTCGCCGCTAAGAGGCCTTGGTCCGAATAGGAGTGAAGAGGCCTCAGGCCTGAGGGCGGCCGGGACCGACGGCCCGGGCCTCGGTGGAGGGCGACCCGGCTGTACAGCGAAGGCGGGCGGCCCGGGGTGCCGGGGTGAGCGGCCGGGAAGAGCGAACCGACCAGTTGGGCTGGTGGGCCCGGGACTCGGGCGGGCAGAGTAACGGAGGAGAGAAGGCCTGCTGCCAGATGGTCATGAGGAGGCCGGGCAGTGGGGTGGGTACCGCCGGCCGCGGCCTGGCAGCTGATGAGGGAAACTCGGCCCGCGACGTGAAGACTGATAGTCGAGTGAAAGAGAGAAAGTGAGGGTTCCGCGAAGCAGGTCTGGCTGGACAGGGGACAAGGGAGGCCTTGGGCCTGACGGACTGGTGGTGTGAGGGGGGTGGGGTTCAGAGGCCTGGGCAGAAAGGTGAGGAGATCGCAGGCCAGGCCTGGGGTAGAGGGAGTGGCAAGAGAGGAGGCTCTGGGCCTTGGCAGGGGGGGGGGGGGGGGGCGTTCCAGTAGGGGGCCCCAGGGGGGGGGGGGGCATTTTTGCCAGGGGGAAGGACGCGGATGGGCCCGGGGGGGGG
>NW_007726353.1:378132-403707 GCF_000696425.1 Galeopterus variegatus | reverse complement strand
GGGGGGGGGGGGGGGGGGGGGGGGGGGGGGGGGGGGGTGGACGTTCCAGTAGGAGGCCTCAGGGGTGGTGGTGGCATCTTTGCCAGGAGGAAGGACCTGGTTAGGTCAGGAGTGAGGGCTTGAGGTCCCAGGTTGGGAGGTTTCATGACACCATGAGGAGGTGGTTGTGGAGAAAAGGCGTGGAGTTTGGGGGGTTGGGACTCCAGAATAAGCCCCAAGGCTGTGGAGAGTGGTCAAGGAGGCCCTTGGTGGTGGGAGTGGGGCACTGATACTGAAGAGGCCCAATTGTCTTCCTGTGGTGGGGGATGGGGAGAGACTGTTAGAAGTCCTCAGGCGTGGTGTGGGGAGGGGGACTGTGGAGGCCTGGTGCCAACAGCTGAGAAGGTCAGAGTGACCCATGGGGAATGAGAGAAAAGTCTCAGTGGAGCTGAGTAGGGGGCTCAGAAGTCCTGGGGAATATGGAAGAAGGCAGAGAGGATCTGGCTGTGTCAGCCTGGAGTTTCTGGGATGCCAAACCTGGCTAGGAGGGGAGACCACTGGGGTGGAGATCCCAGTTGAGAAGAGGAAGCATTAAAGGTGTAGGTCGGAAAAAAGCAAGAAAGAGCCTAGCTTAACAAGAATGGAGAAAGGAAGAGAAGACTTTGTGGGTAATAGGAGATGAGAATTTCTATGGCTGTGAGAGAGGATAGCTAAACAGAGGGGTGCAGATTAGAAGGAAAGTGGGTAACGCTCTGGAGGAAATTCTGTGTTGCCTCTTCCCCCCAAAACAATCTTTTTTTTTTTTTTTTTGGCGGCTGGCCAGTATGGGGATCCAAATGCTTGACCTTGGTGTTACCAACACGGCACTTTAACCAACTGATCAAAACCATCAATTGACAGTTTACTGAATCCCCACCCCCACGCCCACCCCCCGCTTCTCCCTTCCCCTACCAATGCTGTACATACCACCACCATTATTACTGGTTGAGCCCGCAGCCAGGTTGAGAGAAGACAGGGGAGGAAGAGTTGCTGTGGGCCTAGACCAAGTAAACAGTCACACAGAAAAAGCTGAATCAAGTAAGACCTTTTACGAGAAGAGCCAAGTAAGAGGCCTGCTAAGCATTGCTATTTTGGAGGAAGGTTTCAGTCTGGGCTAACAGCCAGGAAAGGTTTCCTAGAGGAAGTGGACTAGCATTGCTTTGTGTAAGGAGTAGTGGTGGAAAGGGGGGGAGTGAGTAGAGGCAGCAGAAAAGGGTACAGTGAGGAAACTTAAGTAGAATAAGGTGTGTTGTACCTTGAATGCCAGGATATGGAGTTTGGACTTTATCTTGAATGTAGTAGAGAGCCTTTGAAGGGTTTTGAACAGGGAAATGTCATCACCAAGAGTACAGAGCAGAGAGATTGGCAAGAGACTGAGGTCAGGGAGAGTAGTTAGGCTATTGCAATAGTCCAGATGAAAGGTGATGTGGCCTATATTAGTGTAATAGCATAGGGAATTAACACTTTCATTCAGTAGGTAAATTGAGTACTTATTATGTGCAAGGAATTATACTAAATTCTTGGAGATCAAGACTCAGTTATTACACAGGAAAGATAAAAGGAGATCCTGGAATAGAAGTTTTGGTTTATGCCAAGATTTTAGACTTATTCTTGATAGGACAGAGATGCTATTGACAGGATAATAATAGCCAACATTTAGTGAGTTCATCATGGCCAGGCATTGTCTTAGATTACAAGCATGATCTCCTTTAATCTTCATAGTATACTATAATGCCACCATACTATAATGCCTCTCAGAACTAGAGAAGTTGGCAAGAGCAGGTTTTGTTTTTAAGATATATTGAATTTAGCGTATAGAGACTAATTGTCTCTATTCTTCATAGGAAAATACTAGTTCAGAGTATAGCAGTGGCCCAAAGGATGGAAGTGGTCAATATAGAAGAATGAGAAGGGAATTCAGGAAAGGCTTAATAAAGAGCATGTGATACTTGAATGATGAGTAGTTGGTATGGTGAAAGTGGCAAGGACATTCCTGTTGTAGAGAACAGCATGGCAAAGGCACAGAGGCAGAAAGCAGCGTAATATATTAGGTAAATGAAAAAAGTACTTTAGTGTGACAGAAGTATGAGGCAGAGCAGGGAGCTGAAGTTAGTAGGGCAGATTATGAAGGACCTTTTATTATACATGTTCAGTAGGACTTTTTAATGCAGAATGGTTCTTTATGCTTGGACCAAAGTGAACTGACCAGCTCCTAAATGAACATGTCAGCTTATTTTGTGGGATTATCTCACCCTTGCCCTTGAAATTTCAGTTGCCAACTGAGTGGCTAAAGATAAGTAGACTAGAATTTGGAGTAGATTTAGGTTAGCTTCTATAGATTGTATTTGGCAAATAAGAAGTCTGCCCCTCCATCTTCCTTTCCAAATGGATAAATAATGCTCGGAACCCTGGGGGGTGGGGGGGGAAGTAAACTTTGTGTTTTGGTTTTTGTAGCCCTCCCAGGCCCAATACTTCAAAGCATCTTACCTCTGCTCAATATATATTACTTGGAGAGGATTGAGGAAACTGCCCTCAAGAAAGGTGAGTATCTGTCTGTTTCTTTCTCAGTCAGTGATTCATGAGCAAGACACCATGATGTTCTTCAGGTAGATATTACACCCAATACCTGCATAGAACTTCATGCTTTTCAAAAGTACCCTCACACCTACTTTCTTACCTGATTCCTCACAGTGTCCCGTGAAACACAAAACAAGTAGATGATCCCCATTATACTGATGAAAGTGAGACACAGGCATACCACAATTAATAGCAAAGCCACATCTAGAATCCAGATCTTCTGAATCTTAGTCTTTCTATTTTACCAAGCTGTCTCCCCTCACTGGACATATCTGTTTACTGCTAACATTTTTTTCAACCCAGACAGTGCCAAGCACTGTCCTAGGCACTTTACCTAGAAAAACTAATTTAATCCTTTCAACAACCTTATGAAATAGCTATTATTAACTACATTTTACAGATGAGGAAACTGAGGTGCAGAGAAATTAAGTAACTTGCCCAAGATCACACAGCTAGAGTGGAGTTTGCTGATATTCAAACCCAGGCAATCTATCTTTAGAGCCTCTTAACCACTTAGCTTCTTAAACACTCTGCTATATTGCTTCTGTGAACTCAGAGAACAGCATGAAAGGCTGATGTACTTCACTCATAATGGCCAGTAAGCAGCCAAGTAAGTGCGATCTTTCTTTCTACAGGCCTCTCCACTCAGGCCATCTGGCGCCGACTCTGGGATGAACTGATGAAGACAAGGCCTTCCAGTTTGGAAGTAAGTTGAGGTACCAGGTAGAACACTGCCCTAATTTTGCACAGTGAAAGCTGGAATAGCACACAAACACAAGCTGGGTACTGGTAAAGTGCAGGGGCAGGGATGGAATGGAGTTGGGAGGAGGCTCCCAATGGCTTGTCACAAGGTTCTGGCCCATTTGGCATTTGTCACTGACTTGCTTGCTCACCATGTTTGCAGGGGGCACAAAACAGGGAAGTGTAGTGATCACAATGAATGGCAGAGCCAGGATTCCTAAGTTCATGACAGGGTTGGCAAAATGGTCAAATCTAACAAAATGAAATTTAACAGAATGAATCAACTCTTCCCTGAATCTAAAAAATTCCAATTGCATGGCCTCAGGGTAAGGGGTCGAGGGATCTGGCTTAGCAGCAGTTTGTATAAAAAAGATTGAGGTTTAGTTGACAGTGTGCTGAAGCCATTCATAATGACTGTACCCTGAACTGTGTGAACTAATGCAAATATAATATAGGCTGAAGGACAAGTGGGATGATAGTCCTGCCTGGCACTGCAGTGGTCAGGCTACTCCTGGAGTATGGAGAGAGAAGTCAAAGCCACAACATGTGAGTCACATTTGGAAGACTGGAGATGTTTTTCCCAAAAAAGAGAAGACTTGGGAAACATGAACTATCTTGAAATATATTAATGGTTGTCACATAAAGGAGGGATTAATAAACTTGGTCTGGGTAGAAGCTAACGGAGGATACATTTTTGCAAAACTGAAGGTAAAACTTTTAAATTCTGAGCTTATGGGTGATGAAACAAGCTAATTCCACAGGTAATAAGCTTTCAGTCAGTGAGTGTTCAAATATAGTCTGGATAACTACTTGACGTGGGAGTGTTATACAGGAAATTCAGCATTGTAAAAGGGGTTGGACAAGATGAAGTTTAGGGCTCCTTTTAGCCCTGAGATTCTGTTATTCACTGATTCAGTTATAGATCACTGGAGCTCTCATTTAAGCAGAATTTCTTTTGCTGCTCCATAATTAGGTGACAGGACAGATTTAGTTCAATAAACATTTACTAAAACCTACCATATACCTGATCTTATGCTAGATATTGGAAGTACAGACACAGTTCCTAATCTTGAGGTTTTATCAATTTAATGGGGAAAAATAAGAACAAATAGATCACATATGATAGGATAAGTGGTGTAATAGAGGGTAGCAAGGAGGCTGAGGGAGAAGGGAGCAAGAAAGTCTTTACTAGGAAGTAGTAGTTGAAGTGAGCTTTATGTGGTTAATGAGGCCAAATGACAAAAATAAAAATAAAAAAAGCTAGTAACAGGAATTGGAGATTTAATTTTTGGAGATGCACTGGGTTCATGGGGTTCAGTAACAATCAGCCCCATATCTTTCAGCTTTTCTACTTCCAGATCTGGACTACAACCCTTGAAGTTCAGGATGAGGACACTGAGGCCCAACAAAATCTCAGATTCTAGGCCTTATGAGGAAGAGAAGTGAATACAAGAATATTAGAAAACAGTTACGGCTTTCTGCCATCTTTAAAGAAACATCAGGTTCACTTTGCCCCGGTTTTTCACAGGTAGTGTGGTTGATCAGCAGGTAATGAAGATTGTAATATCTCTCTTAGACAGAACTTTCTTTTTCCAACATTACCTCAAGCTTCCTGTAAAAGAATGTTTGTTATCCTGTTTTATTGGCTCAGAGCACTTCAGAACATTTAGGAGGCTCCAGGCTTTGTGGCCCAACAGTCCCTTAAGCAGAGGTCCTGACTTGGAGCATATCCATTCCAGAGGTTGTCTTCTGCTTCCCACTTTTGCACAACAGTAACCTTCACCTCATAATTCAAAGCCACTTGTTGAGTGCCTGCTCAGTTCCAGGCAATATGCTAGTTTCTAGGGATACAATGGTGAGCAAGATAGATGCAGACTTTGACTGCTTATAAAGCAATAGTATTTAAAACTGTGTAGTACTGGTGTATATAAAGAGATCTGTAGAATAGATCAGATACTCTGGAGACAAAGCATTGGGGAAGTGAAGCATTATTCAATAAATTGTTCTCTAGCAATTGGTTAACCATTTGGAAAAAAAAAGTTACAGCCTCACTTTATAAATGCGCAATAATTTCTATATAGATTAAAGATTAAATTGTAAAAAGTAAAAGCACAAAACAACTAAAAAAGAATAAAGGTGATTGGATATTTAATCTCAGGATGTAGAGAGTGCTAATTATCAAATGGGCAGAAGCAAGAAAGAAAATATGGACATATTTAACCATATAAAATGCCAACACCATAAACAAATTTTAAAAGGTAAATAAACTGAGAAAAAACATTCGCAACAATATTTGCAAAACAAAGAGGTATAGAGAATAAGAAAAAGATGAACATCCCAGTAGAATAAAATGAGTAAAGATTTGGACATGTCACAAAGTATACAAAAATCTCCAGTAAAGTGAAAACTGTTCAATCTCATTAATGATAAAAATGGGAAAGTAAAATTTTACCTCTTAAATTAGTAAAGTCTTGTTTTGATTGGGTTTTTGTCTTAAAAAGTAATACCTAGGGTTGGCCAGGGGTGAGTGAAGCTTGCATTTTAATATGCTATTGGTGGGAACAGAAATTGTTTTAACTTTCTTGGTGGGCAATCTGGTGATAATTTGTCAAGAGTTTTTAAAATTTCCAAATTTTAGAGAAAAAACACAAACCTGTCAAAAATGCTTCATGGTCCTCTTTTCTCCACCTTACTCCATTCTTAATTCTGCATTTTGGCTTAAATATAAACAGAAGTGTACCTTTTATAATAATGATAACAATAAAGTTGAATAAAATATTCAAATGTTTAGCTAGAAATTCTTCTTAAAATTTAAAGTATATCTGGGGCCGGCCCGTGGCTCACTCGGGAGAGTGCGGTGCTGATAACACCAAGGCCACGGGTTCGGATCCCATATAGGGATGGCCAGTTTGCTCACTGGGTGAGCATGGTGCTGACAACACCAAGTCTAGGGTTAAGATCCCCTTACCGGTCATCTTTAAAAAAAAAAAAAAAAAAATTTAAAGTATATAAAAATTGAAGGACTGGCCAGTTAGCTCAGTTGGTTTAGAGCACAGTGTTATAACACCAATGTCAAGGGTTCAGGTCCCCATAATGGCCAGCCACCAAAAAAAAAAAAAGATCAAAAACCAAAAAATAAATAAATAAAAATTGAACCAAGTGTAGAACCATCAGGTATCTGCACTAACTTTGGCACCAATATGGTGACCTCCCAGGAGCGGAGGACCACCAGGTTGCATAAGGAGGGTGAACCAGCCTAGGTTGGAAATGGAGGTCAAAACTCCTGATCAGTAATGAGATTGTGCCTGTGAATAGCCACTGCACTCCAGCCTGGGCAACATAGTGAGACCCCATCTCTAAATAGATAAATTAAACTAAAATTGAGATACTGAAGATTTAGTTCCAGATGGTCATTATAGCGAAGTTTAATATCAAAAGGCTAGAAGCAATTTAAATATTCAATAATACAGGAATTATTAAATATACCTCCATATTTTCAAAATAATAAAATCATATTATAAAAATATGTAAATATAAGGTAGTATAATGTTTTAAAAGCCCAGTATTTGGGCCGGCCCGGTGGCGCACTGGATAGTGCGCCGCTTGGGAAGCGCGGCGGCGCTCCCGTCCGAGGGTTCGGATCCCACATACAGACCGGCTCCCGCTCACTGGCTGAGCGAGGCGCGGGAGCAGCACCGAGGGTTGCAATCCCGTTGCCGGTCCCCGGTCCGGTACGGGGCAACACTGAGGGTTGCAATCCGTTGCCGGACACGGAAAAAAGACAAAAAAAAAAAAAAAAGCCCAGTATTTGAAACTGTTCAGAACCGTCTCAGTGTTGTAAAACTATATAGGTATTCACATATACATAAATACTCCATAGAGTTGGTTTACACTTGATTTTGGGTTTGCTTCTTTATCTTTCCACAAATAATTTGTTATCAGAAAAGCAATGGACAATACATAGTTTGTGAACATTTGCTGGCTTTAAAAACTTAGTACAACAGTTATGGTTAGAGCATGGTGCTGATATCACCAGTGTCAAGGGTTCAATCCCTGTATCGGCCAGCCACAAAAGAAAAAAAATATGTATACACACACACACACACACATATTTGTGTGTATGTATATATATATTTGTTTGTTTGTTTGTTTGTTTAAACTTTCCCTAGTTTGTACACACATTTCCTCTCCCGCCAGGGCCTGAGCTGCCAATCCATTAAGGATGGTTCAAATGTGTTGTTGGGCAAATGTCACTTCACCTCATTGGCAGTGCATTTCCCTTACCCTCACCGAAAATAATGTATTTAAATCACTTTGAATTGTCTGGGACACAGTGTACAAGTCCACAAAATGTGGCTTGAATTAGACCTCTCAGGTATTTTTCAGCTTTGATGTTTTAGACTAGATTCTTCTGAAAGGTGATAATGAAATAAAATGAACTACTATCTGCTCAAGCATTAATTTGTGAGAAAGAAGCCATTGAGATAGCTGTCATAACTTTACATATTCATTTAACCCTCACAACAACCCTATGATGTTGATATAGTTATGTTTTTCACTTTACAGATGATGAAACTGAGGCAAAAAGAGGTGAAATGACTTGCCTAAGGTTAGTTAGTGAATGGCACGCCCAGGAGTCAAGTTGAAGCAGTCTGGCTCTGGAGTTTATGTTCATGATCACTATGTCTTACTGTTCACTGGCAGCATGTCTAGGGTGTTCCAACTTCAAATACTCTCTCCCACTGTCTTCATCAACCATTAATATGTCTGAAAAGGTCCAGTATTTAGTTCTCTAATCTACATTTCCTACATGCCTTTAATGGCCAGAAACAGCTACAATATCTTGGTTCACATCTTCATTCAGGTTTTAGGCCCGCTTCTTATAACAGCCATCTGACTGTCTTCCTTGTGAAGTTCAAGCCTTGCTATGGTTACCTGCAAGTGTTTTTGAAGACTGTGGGTGTGAGCCAGCAAATCTTTAGGAAAGGTGCCAGAATGAGGTATGACCTGAAAGACTCATAAAGTACCCTCTCTGCCTCCACTCCAAGCTGAGCAGAGATTTGGTTGTCAGGTATTCTTTTCTGCTCCCCTAATGCACTACTGCTGGTGAGCAGGGCCCTTCTTTGTTGCTGCCATGCAGTTAGCTCAAGCATGAAGTCATTCCTAATTATTACCACAGCAGGCAGAGTTGGGAAATAGCTAAAGCAAAGGGAATGACAACTTTTGCCTGAGGACAGTAGGGGCCTAGCTCCTGCTAACAACTGAGGGTCACTCTGGTATGGAGGAATGCGTGGAGGCAGGGTAAGGACCAAAGAGAAGTGTCCTCTAGTCTTAAGGAACCTCAGACTCTCACTGTCTTTACTTCAGGTCACATAAGCACCCTGCTTAAAAGGCTCTACCTCGATCAAGTCCATTTCATGTAGCCCATGTAGGCTAATTATTATCATTAGCAGCAGCAGTAGTAATATCTGCTTTTTATTTTACAGTTTATAAAATGCTTTAACTTGCATTTTCATTTGGTCTTTGCAGCAATCCTGCGGAGCAAATGTTGTTATCCACATTTTACAGATTAAGAAAGACGTTCAGAGAGGTCCAGAGTAGAGTGGCAGAGCTGGGACCTATATTGAAGTCAGCAGGCTTCCACCTTAGGAGAGGATAAGGACTTGGGGATGGTCTTAAATTAGAAACTGTGGGACCTGATACCTGTCTTCATTTCAGTGTGCCCTTTTGAGTTAGGTAGCAGTAATTCCTAACCTTTGATCTACATCAGAATCATCTTGGGGAGGTTTTAAAAAGTATAGATGCCTGGGCCTTACTTCAGATGTAACATAGTCCCCAAGTCTGGGTACCTGGCATATGAATTTTGAAAAAATGTAAAGCACCATGGGAAATTCTGATGTACACCAAAGGTTGAAAATCACTTGAATTCAGAGTTCTACTAAACTTAGCAGAAGAGTCTGATGAAGTCCAATATCCATCAAAGCACTGTTGCCTTGGAGAAAACTAAGATTTGGTTCCCGCTGCCTAGGAATTTCTGATTTGATTGGGATAAGACATGAACACAGGTAAAGAGACTCAACACCATGAGACAGTGTACCAACACCTTAGACTTAGTTGTCAGAGGAGTCAGCCTCAAAGAATGACAATGTAATCAAAATAGTGCTTTACAAAGATGAATTCAGTAGGCTTGTGCAAAGTAGTTTGGGAAGGGGAAAAGGGGACAGGGACAGCAATCAGCAAACTAATGAAGTGGTCAGATGTGAGGTGACAAGGGACTGAACAAAGGTGGTGGTGGTAAAAATGGAAGGTTGGGATCAGATTCTAGAAACAAACATAGAAGAATTTACAAGAGTAAGTGACTGTTTCAGTTGTGAGAGACACTATAGTAAAAGAATGGTCTCTGTAACCAGATATCCTGCATTTAAATCTTGGTTTCTACTGCTTACTTATGACCACAGGTGATAAAACCTTTCTGTGCCTGCTTTCTTAATTGTAAAATGAGGCTAATAGTAATGCATAATTCAAAGGTGAGGATTAAATGAATTTGTACAAATTATTTAGAATGTTGCCTGGCTCAGTAAATACTAGTTTGCTATTAGAAGGGAGTTAACTGGGATGGTAGTTTCATGAATAGCACTCTTAGTATCATGGCTGTCTGGCATGTTCTCTGCTTTCAGAGCGTGACCTGTTGGCGAGCCAAGTTTATGGAAGCCTTTTTTTCCCATGTTCTACGTGGGACCATTGATGTGTCATCTGACAGGCGTCTTTGTGACCAGCGCTTCTCGCCTCTTCTGCATAGCTCCCGCCATGTCCGGCAGCTCACCATCTGCAACATGCTGCAGGGTGCAACCGAACTGGTGGCTGAGCCTAACCGCAGGGTTCTGGAGACCTTGGCCAGTTCCCTGCACACCCTCAAGTTCCGCCACCTGCTGTTCTCTGATGTGGCTGCTCAGCAGTCACTTCAACAGCTATTGCATCAGCTCATTCACCATGGGGCTGTCAGCCAAGTATCGCTGTACTCCTGGCCTGTGCCTGAGTCAGCTCTTTTCATCCTCATCCTCACGATGAGTGCTGGCTTCTGGCAGCCAGGCCCTGGTGGCCTGCCCTGCCGCCTCTGTGGAGAGGCCTCCCGAGGCCGGGCCCCATCCCGAGATGAAGGGTCCCTCTTGTTGGGCTCACGCCGGCCTCGCCGGGATGCTGCTGAGCGATGTGCTGCAGCCCTGATGGCTACCCGGAGGAAGAGTGAAGCCAAGCAGATGCCCAGAGCTGCACCTGCCACCAGGGTAACACGCCGGAGTACACAGGACAGCGTGACAGCAAGCGGGACAGACCTTAAGAGAGAGCTGCACCCTCCAGCCACCTCCCATGAGGCTCCTGGCACCAAGCGGCCACCCTCTGCTCCAGCTGCCACCTCCTCTGCCTCCTCGTCCACATCCTCATCCAAAAGGGCTCCAGCGAGCTCAGCCCCACAGCCTAAGCCCCTAAAGCGTTTCAAGCGAGCTGCAGGGAAGAAGGGTGCTCGCACCCGTCAGGGGTCTGGTGCAGAGTCTGAAGACCTATATGACTTTGTTTTTATCGTGGCTGGCGAAAAGGAGGATGGTGAAGAGATGGAGATCGGGGAAGTGGCTTGTGGAGCTTTGGATGGATCAGATCCCAGCTGCCTGGGGCTTCCAGCACTGGAGGCTTCCCAACGATTCCGCAGCATCTCCACCTTGGAGCTATTCACAGTTCCACTCTCCACGGAGGCAGCTCTGACACTATGCCACCTGCTGAGCTCCTGGGTGTCTCTGGAGAGCCTCACACTCTCCTACAATGGTGAGCTCCCTAGAAAGGCAGGGGTTAGCTTGCATCTCCCAGCAGCACCAGCTGTGCATCTAATCCTGAGCGGGAAAATTGGGTGTATGATCTGGAAGCTGGAGATGTGGCCACATGTGCCTCATGGGGGTCAGGGGGCAGAAGGCACACACAAAAATAGTGGCAGATTGTCAGTGCTATGAGATGAGGTCTGTAGGCTCAATTCATTGTTGAAAGCAGAGGTTCCTGAGGGGCGACAAGACAAGTCAGCTGGAATCAGAAGAATGAGTACCTTTTAGATATGGGAGGCAAGGTGGGGGCAGTATAGTATATGCAGACCCAGTCAGGGCTGGTATTGTATTCCACCAGTATCAAAGCAGCTGTCCAGACAGGTGTGGGACAATTTTTTTTTTTATCAGACTAGCAACCTGCAAGGCAGATCTCAGTTCTTTCCTAGCTGCATGTGCCCAGCTAGCAAAACTCTGGCTAAATCTAGCAATCTGTCTAAATTGCTGAGCACTGCTAGAGAAAATACAGAATTGTACAGACTTACTATACATTCATGGTCACCAACTTCATAAGAATGCTCATTGTGTTTGAAGCATCAGCTCCCATTCACACATGAATCCCTTCAACTTATTAACCTACAAACCCTCCAACATCTGTACTCATCTTTTCCTCCTTCACTGCAATGGAAGAGATTGCCATCCTAACACTAATTCTTCCATATGTGCTCTGGATCCATACCTCCCACCTTAGGGAAGCTTGTTTCTCAAATGCTTTAGTAATAACTTTCATATACTGCTTAATATGTGTCTGAGATATTTTAAGTATTCTCAATATGTTAACTAATTTAATCCTTAAACAGCTCTATAATGTCAAGTGACTTGGCTGGGATAACCTAGCTAGTAAATTGTAGAGCCAGGACACTTAAACCGAGGCCACTTGACTTCAGAATCCATGCTTTTAGGGCCGGCCCGGTGGTGCACTGGAGAGTGCGCCACTTGGGAACGCGGCGGCACTCCCGCCGAGGGTTCGGATCCCATGTGGAGACCGGTTCCCGCTCACTGGCTGAGCGTGGTGCGGGCGCAACACCAAGGGTTGCGATCCCGTTGCCAGTCCCCGGTATGGACGCGACACCGAGGGTTGCAATCCCGTTACCAGTCAGTAAAAAAGACAAAAAGGAAAAAAAAAAAGAATCCATGCTTTTAAACCACTAATTACACTGCTTCTCTTCACTGTCTCTCTCCTACCATTTAAACATTAAATCAGGTCTCCACCAAAAAGTACCACCACCTCCCTGTATCCCATGTTAACTATCCTATTCTCTCCTGCTCTTCACAACTTATTGATCAGTACTATCTCCACTTCTCACTCACAGCCCACTCTAGCCTCTCTTGTACCACTGTCACTGCACTGAGGACCTAGGTCACCAACATCCTCCTTGTTACTAGTTCCAGTGTATACTTTTTGGTCTTCATCTTATATCAACTCTTGCCAGCATTTGCTGCTATTAATCATTATCTTTGTGAAATTTCCACTACCCCAGAAATCTTGTGACTTTTTTCTCTTCCTCCTCTGGACATTATTTCTTATCTCTTAATGTTCAGAGTTCTCAGAGTGCTCTCACTTTACACTCTACTTTTACCCTTCTTAGACAGTTTGACCTATTCCTGTGGCTTCAAAGGCCAAATATGCTGAAGAGTCCATTCTATGACATTAGCCCAGATCTTTCTCCTGAATTTCCAAAACCATTTATCCAGCTGTCTTCTAGACATCAACTGGATCCATCATTCCAACAGTTCCTTCTGACCCCATACTCTTGCCATACAATCCATTGTCTGTACTGCAGCCCAAGCATTCTTTCAGAAATGCAGATCTGACCCTGTCATTCATTCAAAGACCTGTCAGTGGCTTATACCATACTTCTTAATTTTACTTACAGGGTCATCTGTGTTTTCACCCCCCTGCTTACCTCTATAGTCAAACCCTGAACACTTCCTCCCCTCACCCCCACTACTTTATACATTGGCCATATTGAATTTTTCACTCCTAAGAACCTGCCACTTTTTCTCCTTCGGGCCTCTACATATGCCAAGTTCCCTCTGCCACAATCAGTCTTCTCTTAGCCTGTCTCCTTTACAAGTGTACTTAAAAAGGTCCATGGAGAGGGCTGGCCAGTTAGCTAAGTGGTTAGAGCATGGTGCTGATAGCATCAAGGTTCCATCCCTGTACCAGCCAGCTGCCAAAAAAGAAAAAAAAAAAAAAAGTTCATGGAAAGATTTGTATTATCTTTTAATTTTATTTTTCCACAAACTTTGAAGTACCCTCATATATTCTTTAGGACTCAGCTGGAAAGCCTTTACTGATGTAAGCTGGACTAGGCTTTAGGTACTCATACTTTATATGTACTTCATTAGTTCCCTTCATGTTTTTATGAGGCCTTATGTGCTGCTCTCTGGTTTCTAACAAAAACCCTGGTATTTTGTAGGCAGTGGGTAGTTTAGCTGAATGAATCAATAGCCTGCACAATCCAAGAAGAGATGAGGGAAGGAGTGGGTTCCAAGGAATTATTTGCTTGTGGCATTAGCAACTGCCCTAACCTTTCTGGATCCTACTCCATTGTGAGACGTATCTTTTACTGCCCCTTTCTCATCCAGTGAATCTTCTAAAGTATTCCTTAACGGGCCGTTATCACTCTCCTACTAAGTTCTCAGGTGCTCCCCATGACCTATAGGAGATTAAACCAATCTCTTTAGCCTAGTTTTCAGGATCTTTCAAAATGTGGGTTCTACTGCCCTGCCCTCTAGAGCTGTTTCCTGAGTCCCCATCTAGCCAGACAAGCCTCCCACTCAGGCCTTGTATTCTCCTAGCTGTAACCCTTAACTGTGTCTTCTCCCTCTGTCCAAAATTCCCTTCAAGGCCAAGCTCCTTCAGGAAACTAGTCCTCAGAACCCCTAAGTTCAGAGAGCTCGGCTGTTCTCTGGGCCTGTCATTCAGCTGGTAGCCACATGCTGCCCCACCACATCGTATCTTCTACTTTGTGACTCTGCCTTAACTGATGTTCCTTGAGGGCATGGCCCAGTACAGTGGCATCAGTTTGCTCATTCTACCTGAAGAAAAAGCAAGACATGGATGAGTAGTTGAGACAAAATCTGATCCAAAGCTTGAGATTTGGTAATAATCAGTAGAAATATTTGGAGTAGTCTCTTAATGTTACCCTCACTGACACTCCCACATGACCCTAACTTAATCTTTCCTGCCACAGGCCTGGGCTCTAACATCTTCCGCCTGCTGGACAGCCTGCGGGCATTGTCAGGCCAGGCTGGATGCCGCCTCCGTGCTCTGCATCTCAGCGACCTGTTCTCACCACTGCCCATCCTGGAGCTGACACGTGCCATCGTGCGAGCCCTACCCCTGTTGCGGGTCCTCTCTATTCGTGTCGACCACCCAAGCCAGCGGGACAACCCTGCTGGGCCAGGGAATGCAGGGCCCCCTAGCCACATAATTGGGGATGAGGAGATACCAGGTGAAGCACTGCGTGTGCGTGTGCGTGCATGTGTGTATGTCCACACAAATGTGCAGGTGCATTTGTGTGGGGAAGTGGGAAGGACTTCCAATCCAGGTCTGCTATCACTTATTCCTGGCTTTTCAGGAGTCTGCTCCCCTTTTAGAGCCTGCCATTCTTTAAGATAACCATGGGTTGGACAGGGTCCAGGCCACCATAAGTTCAGCTGAGTGACCACGGCAGCTTAGTCTGCAAAAGAGGGGTCCAAACCAAGAACAGAACGGACCTTAGACAGGATTAGGTCCCCTTGCTGTATGTTCCTTTAGTTCCTGTATGTCTCCTTTCCTACCAGTCTGCATACTCTATATTTGCTTATATTTGAGTAGTCTTGTCTCCCTGGACTAAAACCTCTATAAGGGTAAGGACCAAGTCTCATATAGTACTCTATTCCAAGAACCTAACACAGTATCTGACATATAGTAGGCACTCAAGGACTAGTGAATGAATATATTATTTTTTTAGTGAACCCCTTAAGGACAGGATAAGACCTGCTATGAGTGTGAGGTAGAGATGGCCAGCTGGAATCCTCTCTCCCTACCTTATCCAGAAAACTGCCTGGAGCAGTTGGAGATGGGATTTCCACGGGGAGCCCAGCCAGCCCCACTGCTCTGCTCTGTACTGAAGGCCTCAGGTTCTCTGCAGCAGTTGTCTCTGGATAGCGCCACCTTTGCCTCTCCCCAGGATTTTGGGCTTGTGTTGCAGACACTCAAAGGTAGGACCCAGCCAGAATGGTGAAGGGGAGGTGGGTACCTAGCATTGTTCTCTGGGAAAGCTAAGGCCCATGGCCTCTGCCTCCTATCCAGAATACAACCTAGCCCTGAAGAGGCTGAGCTTCCATGACATGAATCTGGCTGACTGTCAGAGCGAGGTGCTCTTTTTGCTACAGAATCTGACTCTTCAAGGTAAGTTCCTCCTCCAGAACCTGTCCTGAGTCATAACTGTGAGCAAACCACTGTTCCTTTCCTGGCCTTGAGTCTTCATTTAAAATGAATATAGAGCCTGCATGACTTTCCTTCTGAAAGTCCCAAATGCAGTCCCCCTACTACACATGGGAAACTACTCACATTTAGAGTACCTCACCAAAGTTTTTACCTTTCAGGGGCTGACAAAAATGGAGGTGGTGGGGAGAAATAAACGTGCTGTGCCAGGCTCCCCTCACAGACTTGCCTCTAATTCCCCCCCCCCGCCCCCAAAGAGGGTGGTCAGTGGATAGAGGGAAAGAAGGAAGTAAATGGAGAATTGTTCACATAGAACCTTCTTGAAGTGAACATTCAGAATCTCTGGTTTGAATCCTGCTTTAGTTCCAGGCTTGCTTGGGGTCATGGACAAATTCTTTTTTCTTTCTGGGCCTCTATAAATTGTCACACCCCCTACTAGGGCCACCTGGAGCAGAGGGGCAGCACCAGTCCTAATGCAGCCATTAGATTTTAATCCACTTTCTCTCTTGACAGAGATTACCTTCTCCTTCTGTCGTCTGTTTGAGAAGCGCCCAGCCCAATTTCTGCCTGAGATGGTTGCTGCTATGAAGGGCAACTCCACACTGAAGGGCCTTCGGCTGCCAGGGAACCGCCTGGGTGGGGGCCGAACTCTGGGAAGGGAGAAGGGAAGGGGCCAGGCCTTTGAGCTGGAAACACACTGGGTGGAAGGAATGTTCCTCTCCATGGGAACATGGGGATTGCAATATAGATATTTATGTGCTGGGGCTTCAAGAACTGGCAGGGCTGGGCTTCTCCCCAACCAGAGATGGGTTAGGGTATGTTCCCTGTTCTTGGGTGGAGGTGACAGGCACTTCCCCTTCTCTCCAGGAAATGCTGGCCTGCTGGCCCTGGCGGATGTTTTCTCAGAGGATTCATCCTCCTCTCTCTGTCAGCTGGACATCAGGTACATGGGGGAGGGGGAGACAGGGATGGGGCTATAGGGATATAGATCAGGGATTAGTTGTTTTCTAGATATCTAATCCATCTCACCCCTACCAGTTCCAACTGCATCAAGCCAGATGGGCTTCTGGAGTTCGCCAAGCGGCTGGAGCGCTGGGGCCGTGGAGCCTTTGGTCACCTGCGTCTCTTCCAAAACTGGCTGGACCAGGATGCAGTCACAGCCAGAGAAGCCATCCGGCGGCTCCGGGCCACCTGCCATGTGGTTAGCGACTCATGGGACTCATCCCAGGCCTTTGCAGATTATGTCAGCACCATGTGATGGGGCCCATACCTCATAGGCCCATGCTCAGTACCATCAGCTTGCAGGAGCTGAGGCATGGGCTGCCCAGAACCCCCAACCACCAAGTCTATCTTTCTTTCTCTTTCTGCCACCTTTTTTCTCTTTTTTCCTTCTTCCCTTGCACTGAGGTCCTGGAGGCCTTGATGGAGCCCAGTAAAGGCATTCCCACAGCTGGGTTCAGAGCCTTTGGGCCCCTTACTCAGTACCCTGGGAACTCTGGGCCAGGAGGTTACAGTGGTTATCACAGTCACTGAGGACAGTCCCCCACCCCCTGCCCTGGGGTTCCTGCCTTTCCTCCTCAAGCAGGTGGCCAGACTTTAGAAAAGTGTAGGAGTACCCACTACCAGGGCTCTTTCTTGCTGGGCTTACCATACTGCTCCCAGGCCTCAGTCCCTTTCATATCTTTATTCCTTTCTTTTTTTTAACCAAAAAAGTTTTTCTTATAAAATAAATTTTGGGCAAACATCATGCAGCCCTTCTTGATGACTTTTCTCTCAGAAAACAAAACTCAACAGGACGCTATGGGGCAGGGAGCCCCTTTTCCCTGTCTCCTTTCTTTAACAGCTACACCCAGACCAGCTGGTTATCAGTGGAATCCCCGCTGCTCCTCATGGGAACGCTGGTGGAAGACGAAGGTGATGGCAGTGGAGGCAGCATCCCAAGCAGCCTGGAGTACCTCATCCTGGATCCCCCACTTATCAGTGCTATGGTTCCACTGAGCCAGATCTGAAGTGCAGTCAGAACCATCAGGGGGTGGCCAGACCTGGCGACTGTTGACACAACGGCGGCAGTGCAGCCTGGGGGCAGAGGACAGAGCTGTGGTCACTACAGATCCCGTGTCCATGCGGTACATGTAGCTCAGAGCTAATGGCAACAGCACTCCACCCACCTGTCATGTGTGTCACTGAGGCTAGCCTCATCCAGGGTAAACAGCTCCTTCAACTCCCCCAGAGAGAAATGTCGCTCTACATGCTGCTCTTCATCCACCACACAGCTGCTCAGTGCCTTCTTGTGGCTCTGACGCTGGAAGATCTTCTCCTCAATGGTTCCTGCCTTGAGGGGGTGGGGGGAGTGGAAGGGTGGGTCAAGGGCTTGGTTATCCCCATACAGAAGAAACCGGGAAACCCCAGGGTTGAAACTATAGTCACCCAAGAGAAGAGGAGATGAATGAAACGTAAGAGTCCTGGAGCAATAACTCTGCTCAGCTGAGCCCCATTTTTCTAGTCCACCTCCAAGGATCATGACTTGTATGTACATGTTTGTCCACCCAGGCTAGTTTCTGTACCAGTGAAGTCTCAGGGCCTGGCTAAATGTCTTCAGGGTGAACTGATGTTTGTCTGCAGCAGCTTCAGACCTCCACACCAAGCCCGACTCTCGTTCATTCAATAAACATTATTTGGGTGTCTCCTCTATGCCAGACCCTGTGCTAACATTACGATACAAAGAAGAATCAAATATGATCACTATCCTTGAGCTCACAGACTAGTGGGAAAGTGATACAATGATAGAAATCTGTACGGGATACCCAGGAGCCCACAAGAGAGATGGTAGAGTAGAACAGTGTTGAAAAGCTTGAAAGTAAAGATTATCCTTGAACTGAATTTTGAAAAATGAATAGATGTTTGCAAGGAAAGGCACGCCCAGCATAGGAACAAAGAAAGAAGCCTGGGCTGTTGGAGGACTGTGACAAGTTCAAGTTGACTAGTGCAGTAAGGGTTGGGACTGGGAAAGTCAGCAGAGGCCATATTTGGAGAACCTTGGATGCCAGGCTGTCCTGGCCCTGTCCTAGAAGTGATGAAAAGCAAAACCTGAATTTTAGAAAGCTCATTCTGGAAGCAGTATGTGAATAATGTTTTAAAATAAGGCAAAAAAAAAAAAGGAAGCTCTACAATATCCAAGTGAACATAGCAGGGGATGCATGACTGTGACCTTAGCAGGAGATGGAGGTGATTAGATTAAGGAAATTTCAAGAAGGTAAAATCAGTGATAACTGGTAGGAATCTGGTCGTTAGAAGATGAAGAATAGTCCAGTAGGAAGATTTCCAGGTTTGGGTTGGATGGATAATGGAGCCATTAAATGACAGCTGATGTATCTAAAGTGTTCAAAGAAATCCAAGTGGAAATGTAGATTAAGTGTTGGAGGGCAGTGGAAAAAGAAAAAAAAGTGATGAAGATATGGATCTAGAGCTCAGGTAAGAGATCTGGATCAAAAATTTAGTCAGAGATTTGTTAATATAATTAGTGTAGGTAATCAGAGAGGCACAACCAGAGTGGAGTTTCCAAAAACAAGAGAAGAGAATTTTAAGAAGGGATGAGTAGTTAACAGGGCCAAATACACGGAGGAAAAATTAAAAGTCTCCTCTTGGCAATCAGGAAGCCAAGAGTACATGTGAAGGCAGGTTCAGTGGCATAAGGGGTCTGATGAGTGGAAGATGAGAAGTTAATCTGTAGCCCTTGGAAAAATCTGACAGTAAATGAATGGAAGGTAACCCTAGGCAGTAGCTAGAATAAGACAGAAAGTTGAAAAATTGCTTTTAAAGTGGGAGCTACTTGGGCATTCTTAAAGACTTCAGGAGAATAAAGGAGAAGTTGACCAATTAAGAAAGGAAAGGATGGGGCCGGCCCAGTGGCTCACTCGGGAGAGTGCAGTGCTGATAACACCAAGGCCCCGGGTTCGGATCCCATATAGGGATGGCCGGTTCGCTCACTGGCTGGGCGTGGTGCTGACAACACCAAGTCAAGGGTTAAGATCCCCTTACCGGTCATCTTTAAAAAAAAAGAAAGGAAAGGATGGGAAGGGGTTTACAGCAGAACTAGAAGGATAAGCCTCAAACAGGGAGGAAGGAAATTCTCTTCTTCTGAGATGAGAAAGTTAGATCAGGTGTAGAGACAGAAAAGATAGCAAGGGATGTAAAAGAATTCAGGCTTCGCAGACTACATTTTCTCTATGTAGAAGACAAAGTCTCTGCAGAAAGAATGAGAGATAGGGTTAGGTAGGAAACTGGAGGGAAATTGTGAAGGTCTCAAGTGGTTTTTCAAGGAAATGAGATATGGCTCAGCCCAAAAGGAGAACATGAATTTGTGGTAATACCTGTCTGTAAATGTAAAATTTAGCTGGTGTAGAAGCCAAGAACAGCTGAATGATCCAAGTGGAATGGATACTATGAAAAGAGTGGCTGAAAGGATGCACAGTGAAGATCAGTCTGGATAAAAAAGAAAGTCAAGCCAGACTAGTGGGGAGAAGAGAGAGACAGGGGACAGGTTCTAGGGACACTATGTTGAAACAAATATAGTAGGTATGAGAGAGCCAGAAGGACAGGAAAGGAGAGTAGAATGATAGTCATTAAAGTTTTGGGTACTGGCTGGCCAGTTAGCTCTGTTGGTTAAAGCACAGCCTTATAACACCAAGGTCACAGGTTTGGATCCCCTTACTGGCCAGCTGCCAAAAAAAAAAGTTTTGGGTACTAACAAGTTCCATAGTGTGGCCTTAGGTATATTAGATGAGGTCAAAGAAACATGAAGGCCAGAGTGCTGGATAACTATATGGTCCTTGAAGTCAGCCAGGATGACTGTTAGATTTGGGAAAGAAATGAAGACTGAGCTTTCCCAAAATCATCAATGAACTAGGAACACAGCCGAGGAGAGATGACTGCAGCAAGAAAAAAAAAAGGCTGTCAAATCAGACAACATGAGCTGCAAAAGAGGAACTATGGGACTGATGGTCTAAAAGTGGCAAGTGAGAACTTGGAGAATGCCAATACCACTTCTTAGCCCCATGTGACTTAAGAGTGTAAGATGATACAAGGTGAGAGGCACAGTAGAAATCGAGTATGTTGGAAAGCAGGTGCCTTGTGAAAAGGATGTACTGAATGAGCATCCAGATGGCACAGTAAGAAGGATTTGGAGGAATGAGGTGAAGAAAAGGGGAGTGAGAACAGAAGAATAAAGGGCTCAAGGGAAGGCCCATAGACTGGCTGCTGCTACAAGCAGAGGTGCCAAAGAGGCACTGAGAAACAATTCAAGATGGTCTTGAAGGTCTTATTCCATGACCCACCCCTACTCTGGCCACTATCACCATCCTTACAGACAGCAGGCGGTAGATATAGCAAGTCTTCTTTTGACCATCACGCCAGACCCGGGCCATGGCTTGTTCATCATTAGCTGGGTTCCAGTCAGGGTCAAACATGACCAGCCGGTTAGCCCCAATGAGATTAAGGCCACAGCCCCCAGCTTTGCTGCTCAGCATGAAGACAAAGTCAGGGCTCTGGAAAGAGAGGAAGCAGGGGAAAAAACCTTTTACAGCCTAAGCTAGGATCCTGCTCAGCCCAGCCAACTCTTCTCTTTCATGCCTCTATACTCTCATACTCAGACCAACTGTGAGAATCACAAGTTTGTCTGCCTACCAGCCAGTTTCCTAACCCATAAAGTCAGTTTCCAGCCCAGCCATCACCAACCAGCCTAACTACCACACCCACCAGGGAGACCCTGAAGCAGGGCCCACTTACAACATCTCTATCAACCCTTAATTCTGATGTTACTGCATTGGTGGTGCGGGGATGGGTTGTGCATTTACCGATGGACTATTGAAGCGCTCCACAACCTTGGCTCGCTTCTTAATGGACATCGTGCCATCCAGGCGGACATACAAGTACCTGAAGGAGGATCCAAAGATCAAGACCCAAGAAGAAAGCAGAGCCCCTTGAAGCCAGAGCTACTTACTGAAGGAGCTAAACTAATCACACTTGAGGCCCTAAACTCCCAAAGGCAGAGGCAAGAAGCCAGGGACCAGGACTCTGTCCTGTGGGAGTACCTGAAGGCCCAGGGGATATTCTGCTTAGAGACAGAGCTAGGGCAGCATTAAGTCCTTCATATACTAACTTCTTGGCCTGCATCCACCAATCAGAATACCTAATCTTCCTAGAGGAGCAGTAGGGAAGGTGTCACCCTTTTGGCAGCCTGGTTAGGCTCTTACCTTCGGGCCCGGCAGAGCTTCTCAAAGAGATCCAACGTCTGGGTATAATTGGATACCAGCACTACCTTGTCACTGCTGCGACTTCGGGTCACTGCCAGAATGTAATCAAGGACCAGCATCTTACCTAGGAAGAGCAAAAACCATCAGTCCCCAACTGGCCATCCCAATGGCCCAGGATTCTTACTTTTGTTATCCTGTCTTGAAACAGAACAGCTCTAGCACAGATGATCTCCCACCCACCCCTCCTTCCACCTCTCCTCCTAAAGGTAGGAGAGGGCTCACCTGACAGCTGGGGTTCTAGAGCCTTAGTACTATAACCAGGAGGGAAGATGTCCAAGGCACCCTCAAAGCCATCATCCTCTTCCACACATTTGTCATAAATTAGAGCTGGATCTGAAAAAAACCAAAAGGCCAGCTACTTTGCTTCCTGAAGTTTCCACTTCAATGCCCACTAGAACTCCTAGAAGACCTTCCTCAGCACCAGACTTGCTTGGTTTCCACCCTCCCAAATTCCGAAAGAGTGCAGTCAGTGCCATCTGGGACCATGGATGAACAACCTTGCTCACTAGAGTGTTCTCCCAAAAAGGAAGCAACACAAGAGAGGGCAAGGTTTGTTATTTTTCTTCCTGCCCAACATTTTATATGAGCGGCTGTGTGAGCAATCACTCACACACATAGTTCTATATATCCCAAACATGGGCTGGGCAGAAGATAAGCTAAATTTTCCAAGGTAAAGGGTCTAGTTTACAAAGTTCACAATGCAGGGTGCATGTCTTGGGGAGGAGTGGAATCACATGTGCCTTCTATGAGGACTCGACAAGTTGCAGTGAAAGTCACTGGGTCACCTACAGGAGCCTACCCTCCCCTGCTCACTCTCACAGAGGACACTAGGGTATGGGCCCAACTCACGATTACAAAGCTTCTTAAGCGAGGTGATGGAAGATAGGGAAGACACACTCATCTTGCCCTCACGCAACTCTTCTGCTGGCTTGGCCTGCCTCAGAAACCTCTTGTACAACTCAGTCTGAAGGGGTGTCAGCCTGAAAAAAGGCAGCTGGGTCAGTGTGAAAAGCTAGACCACACTTTTGCCCTCTGAGGAAATCCTGAGAGCCCAGCCACACTTCAGGGGCTAAGCTTTTACCCACTCTACTCCCTTCAGTTGGGTTCAGTACCTACAACAAACCACCTGCTCAATCTTCACAGGCAGATATTTAGAAAGGATATCAGATGTCCTCCGTATCAGGCACCTAGGGAAAACAGAAAGGCAAGGGGCTGGTAAAACTGCCATGCTAACTGCCAGAATAAAGACTACCACTCTGGGCTGGCCATTTAGCTCAATTGGTTAGAGCATGGTGCTGATAACATTAAGGTCCAGGGTTCAATCCCTGAACCAGTCAGCTGCCAAAAAAAAAAAAAATTACCCCTTTGTAGTATCAAATGCCAGAGACCCATCAGCCTATGGCAAAGATACATATCAGGGTCTCAGTCATGGAAACGAACAGCCTCGCTTAGACCAACAACTCTTTCTCTTTCCCTTCAACAGGTTGACTAGTCTCCAAGAGAAGGCTTAGGTCTCCCATTGAGCATAGGGCTCTGACAGGGAAAGCAAGCTGCAAATCACTAAGTCCTTAGCAGAGTTTCTGTGTGCCTTTGTTTAAATGCCTGCTGCCACACGGCCCCAGGCTCAATGAAATTAAACCCATACCTCCTGGGCAGACCAAGAAGGATAGGGATCAGGCACCTAAGAAGTAGCTCCTATGAACACACTAACTCTCTTTCCTGCCATCTAAAATTGGTAGGGATAGATAGCCAGGCAGTTGGGAAGGGTAGGAGGACTCTTTAGGATTCAGCCCATCAAGTGTACATACCTACAACAGAGGAGTACAGAATGTACCTGCCCCTGGGTTATGTGATCCCCATGGAAAAAGTAAGTCCTCTCAACCTGGGAGCCACACCCATTCTTCAGATCTACTCCTACCTGTCTAGGAACAACTACAGGGTCTAGGAAATGAAACCTGGTACTTATGGTCTGAGACCGACGGACAGGAAGCTTCTGGAGTACTAATAACGCTCCAAGGGAAAGCTTAGGAAATAAGGCAGCATCAGAGAAGAGCTTCCTCAGCAGGTTGGTAAGAAGATCAAAACTAAACCATAGGGCCCAGGCCAGAAAGAAGGGGAGGACTTGGCCTGCAAGACTCCTTCATTCATTTAGTGGCCATAGTCAGAGCAAAGATCCCACTCCCTTCCTAGAATCCCAGCCCTTGAGAGCTCTACATAGGCCAAGCTCGCAAAGCATTGGCCTCCGGTGGCTTGAGAGGCAATTCTGATGACCTCACTTTGGGTCATTACCTATTCACAATGCTGGTAAGTTCCCGCAGTCGCTCCTCTCCTAGCTGCCTGTCTGCCTCACTGGCAGCTGCGTCTCGACCCTTCAAAATAGGCAACTCAAAATGCTTTTTGAACTCATGGGCAGTCCCTGAACACAGGAGAGAAAAAAAAAAAATTAAAGAATGTGGAAAAGGAATGATTTTCCCACTGCCAGTTATAGCAGACTACATTGTCACAGACCAATCTTCCTGTCGAGAACAACAAACTGAACAAAATATAGGCAATCTCTGTTTAGTGAATCAGAGAGATACTAAAGCAGTAAAGACTTGAAAGGCCAAATAGTGAGATGATAGATTAAAACCCAAATATATGATTAATTATAGTACATGTAAATGACTAAATACTCACAATTCAATTAAAAGACAAAGATAGACAGGCTAGAATTTTTTTTTAAAAGTCCAACAGTTCTTTATAAGAGATAAAGTAGCATATATCAGTACAACAAAGTACTGATACATACTACCATGTGGATGAACCTTGAAAACATTATGTTAAGTGAAAAAAGCCAAACACAAAAGGTCACATATTGTATGATTCCATTTATATGAAATATCCAGAATAGGCAAATCCATAAAGGCAGAAAGGAGATTGGTGATTGCCAAGGTTTAGGTGTAAGGAGGAAAAGGCAGTGACTTCTTAATGGATCCTAACGTTTTTCTTTTGGGGGTGATAAAAATGTTTTGGAACTAAACAGGGGTAGTGGTTGCACAACAATGTGAGTGTACTAAATGCCACTGAACTGTATACTTTAAAATGGTTAATTTCCCATTATGTGACTCTTACCTCAACTTAAAATTTTTTTGATAAAATTCAATACCCATTTATGATAAAAACTCCTAGGAAACTAATAATAAAATAGGAAAAAAGTCCTCAATCTCTGATAAAGAACATCTATAAAAAACCCAAAGCAAATATTTAATGTTTAGGGCCGGCCTGTGGCTCACTCGGGAGAGTGTGGTGCTGATAACACCAAGGCCCTGGGTTCAGATCCCATATAGGGATGGCCGGTTCGCTCACTGGCTGAGCGTGGTGCTGACACCACCAAGTCAAGGGTTAAGATCCCCTTACCGGTCATCTTTAAAAAAAAAAAAAACAAGGGCCGGCCCAGTGGCGCACTGGATAAGTGCGCCGCTTGGGAAGCGCGGCGGCGCTCCCGCCCGAGGGTTCGGATCCCACATACAGACCGGTTGCCGCTCACTGGCTGAGCGAGGCGCGGGAGCAACACCGAGGGTTGCGATCCCGTTGCCGGTCCTGGTCCGGTACGGGCGCGACACTGAGGGTTGCGATCCATTGCCGGTCA
>NW_007726353.1:373629-377926 GCF_000696425.1 Galeopterus variegatus | reverse complement strand
AAAAACTCCTAGGAAACTAATAATAAAATAGGAAAAAAGTCCTCAATCTCTGATAAAGAACATCTATAAAAAACCCAAAGCAAATATTTAATGTTTAGGGCCGGCCTGTGGCTCACTCGGGAGAGTGTGGTGCTGATAACACCAAGGCCATGGGTTCAGATCCCATATAGGGATGGCCCGTTCGCTCACTGGCTGAGCGTGGTGCTGACAACACCAAGTCAAGGGGTAAGATCCCCCTACCGGTCATCTTTTTTTTTTTTTTTAAAGGATGACCGGTAAGGGGATCTTAACCCTTGACTTGGTGTTGTCAGCACCACGCTCAGCCAGTGAGTGAACCGGCCATCCCTATGTGGGATCCGAACCCGGGGCCTTGGTGTTATCAGCACCGCACTCTACCGAGTGAGCCACGGGCCGGCCCCGACCGGTCATCTTTTTGAAAAAAGAAAAAAATAAAATAAATTAAAAAAATAAATAAAAATAAAAACCCAAATATTTAATGTTTAAATTTTGAAAGCTTTCTTTTTCCCCTGAGATCAGAATAAGACCTACTGTCACCACCTCTATTCAGGACAGTAATAAAGGCTCTAACAGTGCATAAAAGAAACACACACAAAAAACGAAAAGCATATGAATTAAAATGGAAGACATAAATTGTCATTATTTGCAGATGACATGATGATGTATGCAGAAAAATCTAAAAGAATGTACAGAAATTATCTGATCAATGAATTTAGCAAGGTTTCCAGAAACAAAGACTTTTCCAGATACAAAGACTATCAGCCAGCCCAGGTGAAAGTCAATATACAAAAAGTCTATTGAATTTCTATTTATTACCAACAAATAATTATAAATAATAAAAACTTTAAAAGATATCACATAATTGCATTGAAAAACAGTTACATACCTAGAAATAAATCTAACTAAAGATGTATATTTCTCTACAGAAAGCCATAAAAGATCATTGAGAGAAATAAAAATTAATGTAAATAGAGGGATAGGTCATATGAACAGATTGGAAGATTCCATGTTATAAAAATATCAGATCTTTCAGAATTATCTATGGATTTAATATAGCCCAATCAAAATCCAATTAGGGGACTGGCTGGTTAGCTCAGCTAGTTAGAGCGCAGCCTTATAAGACTGGTCATGGGTTGAGATCCCCACAGCAGTCGGGGGAGAGGAGAGAGGAGTGAGAGGGGTGCAAATTGCACATTGACAAAGCTGGTTCTAAAACTACATGAGAATGCAAAGGGCCAAAAATATCCAGGATAATGTTAAGGAATAAAAATATAGTTGGAAGACTCACACTAATGGATATCAAGACTTATTATTAAGCAACAGTAATTAAAGCAGAGAAGTACTGACACAAACAAATAGACCACTTTTGACATGAAGGCAGCAAGCAAAGCAATGAAGAAAAGGACAGTCGTTTCAATAAATGGTGCTGGGTTAGTCAGATATCCATAGGAAAAAGATGAATCTTGATCTCCACCTCATATCATATATAAAAATTAATTTAAGATGAATTACAGATTTTAATGTGAAAGATAAAACAATAAAGCTTCTTCCAACACCTTTTCATTAAAAACACTCAACAAACAAGGAACAGAATTTTTTTTTTTTTTGGCAGCTGGCTGATATCAGGATTTGAACCCTTGACCTTGCTATTATAACACCACACTCTAACCAAGGTATCTTCAACTAAATACAGTTATCATATGACAGCAATTCCACTCCTAGGTATACACTCAAGAGAAATGAAAACATATGCCCACGGACAAACTTGTATATGAATGTTTACAGCAGCATAGGTCATAATAGCCAAAAGGTGGAAATAACCCAAATATCCGTTGACTGATGAATGGATAAACAAAATGTTTAAGAATGGGCAAAAGACAAGGTCAGGTACTTCACAAAAGAGAATGTCCATTGGGCCGGCCTGTGGCTCACTCGGGAGAGTGCGGTGCTGATAGCACCAGGGCCACGGGTTCAGATCCCATATAGGGATGGCCGGTTAGCTCACTGGGTGAGCGTGGTGCTGACAACCCCAAGTCAAGGGTTAAGATCCCCTTACCGGTCATCTTTTTAAAAAAAAAAAAAAAGAGAATGTCCATTGGGCCGGCCTGTGGCTCACTCGGGAGAGTGCGGTGCTGATAGCACCAGGGCCACGGGTTCAGATCCCATATAGGGATGGCCGGTTAGCTCACTGGGTGAGCGTGGTGCTGACAACACCAAGTCAAGGGTTAAGATCCCCTTACCGGTCATCTTTTTAAAAAAAAAAAAAAAAAGAGAATGTCCAAATGGCCAATGAACATATTTAAAGATGTCTGGCTTTATTCATCATTAGGTAAATGCAATGAGATAGCACTAAACATCCACCAGAATGACTAAAATTAAAAAAGAAAAAGACAAATATTGGTGATGACATAGAGCAGGATTGGCAAACTATAGCCATGGCTAGCCACCTCTTTCTATAAATAAAGTTTTATTAAAACACAGCCATGCCCATTCATTTACCTATTATTTATGGCTGTTTTCATGATACAACAGCAGAGTTGAGTAGTTATGACAGAGACAGCCTAAAATACTTACTCTCTAGCCCTCTAAGAAAGTTTGTTGACCTCTGATATAGAGACACTGGATTTCTTATACATTGCTGGCACAATCGCTTTGAAAAACTGGAGTATCGGGCCGGCCCGATGGCACACTGCTACAGTGCGCCGCTTGGGAGCATGGTGGTGCTCCCGCCGAGGGTTTGGATCCCACATACTGACCGGTTCCCGCTCACTGGCTGAGCGAGGTGCAGGTGCAGTACCGAGGATTGCGATCCCGTTGCCGGTCCCGGTCCGGTACGGGCGCGACACTGAGGGTTGCGATCCGTTGCCGGACACGAAAAAAGACAAAAAAAAAGGGAAAAAAAAAAAAACTGGAGTATCTACTAGAGCAGAAGATATGCATAACATATGACCCAGCAATTCCACTCTTAGGACAAATGTATACTTACCAACAGAAATGCATACTATGCTCACGTAAAGACATATACGAGAATATCCACAGCATCATTATTCAAAAGAATAAAAAACTGGAAACGACAATTGTCTATCAACAGTAGAATAAATAAACTCTGGGGCCGGCCTGTGGCTCACTTGGGAGAGTGTGGTGCTAATAACATCAAGGCCACGGGTTTGGATCCCTGTATAGGGATGGCCAGTTAGCTCACCTGGGAGAGCATGGTGCTGACAACACCAAGTCAAGGGTTAAGATCCCCTTACCAGTCATCTTTTAAAAATAAAAAAATAAATAAATAGATTCTGATATATTCATACCACAGAATAGTATGCAACAATGAAAATGAATGAACTGCTGCTACACACAACATGGATGAATTTCATAAACATAATGCTGAACAAAAAAAAAAACCTGATGCAAAGGAATATATTGAGTTCAAAAATAGGCAAAACCAATCTATAGTGTCAGGAGAATGTTTACTTCTAGGGTGAAAGAAGAGGGTAGTGATTAGGAGGGGCTGCTGAGATGGCGGTGGTAACTGATCTGGTGGTGGTTACACAAATACGGTCACTTTGTGATAATCTTGCCACTCAGTAAATGTTATTCTCCTGAGCACTGGCATGTTGGTGTGGTACTAATGAACCCTTCCACAAATATCTACGTATGAGAATTGCCCAAATGATGGTTGCCAGGCACTGGAGGGGAAGGAGAATGGGGAGTTATTATTTAACGGGTAGAGTTTCAGTTTTACATGATGAAAAAATTCTGATGATGGACAGTGGTGATGGCTGCACAATAATGTGAGTGTACTTAATACAACGTAACTGTACACTTAAAAATGGTTAATGGGCTGGCCCGTTAGCTCAGTTGGTTAAAGCACGGTGTTATAACACCAAGGTGAAGGGTTCAGATCTCCATACCAGCCAACTGCCAGGAAAAAAAAGAGAGAAATGGTTACATGGTTTTAAAAAAAAAACAACAAAAAAAAAACTGCCCAAGACAGAGTCTGCTCTAAGGCCAAAGTTCTTCTAAGGGAGCTAGGATATGGGGAGTAAAAATGCCTGGGATAATAAGTGCGCCGCTTGGGAAGCGCGGCGGCGCTCCCGCCCGAGGGTTCGGATCCCACATACAGACCGGTTCCCGCTCACTGGCTGAGCGAGGCGCGGGGGCAACACCGAGGGTTGCGGTCCCGTTGCCGGTCCCCGGTCCGGTGCGGGGGCGACACTGAGGGTTGCGATCCGTTGCCGGACACGGAAAAAGACCAAAAAAAAAAAAAAAAAAAAAAAAA
>NW_007726353.1:324610-373480 GCF_000696425.1 Galeopterus variegatus | reverse complement strand
CGAGGGTTCGGATCCCACATACAGACCGGTTCCCGCTCACTGGCTGAGCGAGGCGCGGGGGCAACACCGAGGGTTGCGGTCCCGTTGCCGGTCCCCGGTCCGGTGCGGGGGCGACACTGAGGGTTGCGATCCGTTGCCGGACACGGAAAAAGACCAAAAAAAAAAAAAAAAAAAAATGCCTGGGATAATATTTCCATCCTCAGCTCATAGTGACACCATCCCCAGGATAAGCCCCTGCCACCTCTATAGTGGAAAAATGGCCAAAGTGGCTCAGCAGAGCCAAGGTCCTCCAATGACTTTGCTACATCCTGACATAGAAGCCTTCCTATAAGGGTTCCTGGTGACCCACACATAACTAGCATTCTCTCCTCAGCTGGAATTACACTCCCAAAGACTAGGCAGGCTCCTTTCCAATGTGGCAGACAAGATTGGATTCTTACCCAGGATGCCTGAATTAACAAAATGTACCAAGCTGAAATACTCAAGCAGATCATTCTGGATGGGGGTTCCAGAGATGAGCACCCGCCGGCTGGTGTTCAAGCTGTCCAGGGCCTGATAAGTCTGATTCTCAGAGTTCTTCAGCCTGTGTCCCTGCAAAGGAATTAATTCTCATGGTAAGATGTGGCATCCCTATATAGTATAAAGTCTTGTGTAGACAGAAAAAGAGGAGTCACAAACATTACAAGTCCTGGGGCCTTGGGAACTAAGCAGGGGGCAGCATGAGAGAGAATTCACCCCTTGCATGGGGAGATATATTAGCCTCAAAAGATAGGCCTTCAGTTGCTAGATCAGTGCTGTATCGATAAAGCAAGGATTCCCTCTGTTCCCTCCCATTCCTTAGCCTGCTCCAACCTCCAGAGCCTTGGCAGCCCACCTATCCTCTTCAGAGATCATGTGGTCATGTTATTGACCCATGCTTTCAGGGAGTCCTCCCTCTCCACCAACCTAACCACCCTAGAACCTTCTGAGCCAGATGCCTTCCATATTAGCCTGTAGGCCTTGTCTTAGGGTCAGTGCTAAAGGGACTTGGCCCAGGCTCCTCCTTCCACCAGAATCCACACAGCTGGTATATCTAAAGAGTCTACGTCTAACTCCCTTCACATCCCTTCCCCAATTCCTATTCTCCCTGTCCCCCCACCCCTCCATACACCTCTGTTACCTCTCTCTTTTAAGCCTTTTTCAAGAAAATGGTAAAGGACCCTACCACGTTCCCTCTTTCTCCGAGAAACACATGGACAAGATCAGGCCTGTGCCTTTTCTATATCCAGACCCCACTCAGCAAGGCACATAATATTGAACCAGCAGTGACAGAATGAGTAAATAAACCAGGCTTGCTTCCTTCTGGTCAGCCTTTGACAATGCAATTAAACACAGACCCTCCACTGACTCTCCCTTCTATAGGATCAAGTCCAAGCTCTCATAGCTCATTAGCTTAGCCTTCAAAGCCCTTCTCAACGAGGCCCCAGCTAACTTCTCTGATACTAACCAGGAAGCCTTACCTCCTTGTCACCCCTAATGCTGGATTTCTTTGTCTCTTTGCCCATGCCACTTCTCTGCCTAGAGCTCTCTTCCACAGCAAATTCCTCAAATGTCACCTCCTATGCGAAGCCTTCCTAAGTGACCCCAGGCTGTTCTCTGTGCTCCTATGGGACTATGTGCATAATGGCTGCTAATATATTTAACCCTTTTAATGTGCCAGGCACTATACTAAGGCCTTTACCTATATTCTCTTTTATAATCCACACCAAGAGGAAATTATAATACTCATTTTAGAAATGAAGAAACTAAGGTTCAGAGAGGTGAAGAGTTATACAAGATCACGCTGGTAGAAAGTAGAAGAGATGGGATTTGGACTCAGATCCACATAACTCTAAAGTCAGAGCACCATAATGCTCTGCCTCTCATCCACTGCTACAGATACTAGACTATGTATCACACTCGACTTTATCTTCTCAACCAGGCATGAACTTCTTAAGGCAGAGACCATGTCAGATTCACCTTTATAATTTCAGTGTATAGGACAGAGCCATGCACAGAGTACTGCTCAGTGAATGTTACTTGAATGAAAGAATGAATCAATGGCCAACAGTAATAAACATAGAATTTTAAATTTTTAAAAATTACTGGAGGTTTCAAGCACTAGCCCTAAAACAGAAGGCTGAGACATCTGAGCTAAAGAAGGAAATGAGACTTGAAACTTGTGAGGAAATTATCCAAAAGGTCTTAGGGAAATGGGCATCGACAACTGGGGTCCCTCTAAACTGAAGCTCCCTGAGGGAATGCATCATGGGATCCCCAGGGCCTGACATGTAACAGGCACTTAATAGATAACCCAGCAAATGAACTGGGCTGCCACACTACCTCTGTGGCCTCTGCAGAAGGGAAAGACAATCCCAGATCCCTCTTGAACCAGTCACTGAGGCTGTAGACCCAGCTCCTGCCACCATCATCCATGGATTTAAAACACAAACTCTGGCATCTCAGCAAATGAAATATTTAGACAGATGAAAAGTTGTCATGGCTCTTATTTATAAGCTGCTGCTGAATTTCTGATCAGAGGGAGTACTCAGCTTATCGCTTTTAAAAATAAAAAATGATACCTAGATTAAATACAAACACTTCTCCCTTTCTGAAACATGAGACCTATGAGTAGCATTCGTGTATTCTATGCATTTCCCCAACATCTCTCATCTGGCTTGCTTTGTGTTCCAGCACTTGTGAAGGAACATACGTGGGTCTGGATGAGGTACACAAGGATAGCCTTTCTATACCTGAGCCTACTTTCTTCCTACACCAAGCTTTGGGTTGCATACAAGGCAGTAGGGATAGGAGAAATCCAGGATTTAGAATTTCAGACCTAGATTCAAGTTCCAGCTGTGGTGACACAAGAGGCAGCTGGGTCCCTTGTGCCCTGCACAGTGTCTGCTCTCATGCATACCGCAACCTCAACTCACTAAATCCCTTACTCCCACCAGTAAGAACAGCCCATCAGGGTATTAAGAGTTTGCAGACATGCCAGACCATGACTGCCTTTTCACAAACACAAAAGTGCAACTGGGAAACAGCTCACAGCTAGCAAGCATTGTACCCAAAAGCAAGCTTTTCTCCTCTGTCCCCTCCCTAAAGACCCTCAGATACTGGGCTAATCTATAGTCCCCAGGGCACAGTCAAGACTGCCACTCAGGGGCCGGCCCGGTGGCGCACTGGATAGTGCGCCGCTTGGGAAGCGCGGCAGCGCTCCCGTCCGAGGGTTCGGATCCCACGTACAGACCGGCTCCCGCTCACTGGCTGAGCGAGGCGCGGGAGCAACGCCGAGGCTTGCGATCCCGTCGCCGGTCCCCGGTCCGGTACGGGGGCAACACTGAGGGTTGCGATCCGTTGCCGGACACGGACAAAAGACAAAAAGACAAAAAAAAAAAAAAAAAAAAAAAAAAAGACTGCCACTCAGGGGCCGGCCCGGTGGCGCACTGGATAGTGCGCCGCTTGGGAAGCGCGGCAGCGCTCCCGTCCGAGGGTTCGGATCCCACGTACAGACCGGCTCCCGCTCACTGGCTGAGCGAGGCGCGGGAGCAACGCCGAGGCTTGCGATCCCGTCGCCGGTCCCCGGTCCGGTACGGGGGCAACACTGAGGGTTGCGATCCGTTGCCGGACACGGACAAAAGACAAAAAGAAAAAAAAAAAAAAAAAAAAAAAAAAGACTGCCACTCAGTTGACAGATGGTGCCAAGTCTTTCAGCCACCTCTCTCTGCAAGAGCCCCAGGGATAAGTGACCTTGACTCTCCCAAGACATGCAAACAATGCCAGCAGCCTCAGAGTAGCCAATCCCACTGGAGTCCTGGAAAATTCTCTATAGTAGGAAGCTCCCAGCCACCCTCACTACTTTCTAAGTACTAGCATCTCTACCACCATTCAGGCATACTGGAAAAAGCCAGGAAGTGACTACCTCCATATTTCCTTTAGCCCAGAGAGAAGGGACAGGGAGTCAACATAAATCACTACAAGGTGGATGGACTGTCCACACTGGGCTTTCTTATCTCTGTGCTTTTGTTCATGAGAGAACCCCTAGCCTAAAATAAAAATCAGAGCTGACGTCTACCGAGGCCTTATGACATACCAGGCACTGTGATAAGAGCTTTCCCTCAATCACCTCATCATTTAATCCTCACATAATCTATGAGGCAGGTATTATAACCCCATTTTACAGATTCAGAAACAGAGGCTCAGGTAGTTGAGTAACTTGTCCAACGTCACACTATTGGTAAGTGGCTGACTCTAGAACCTGTTCCCCTAAACACTGTGCCATGTCCCTCCACCCATCCAAATCCCTCTCTCTTGAAGGACCATCCTTCAAGGTCCTTCTTTGGTCTAGGAATAATATCTAGAGGCAACAAAATCAATCAGCCCACAGCACCTCACTCTCCTCAGAATTCCAAGCACTGTTTAATCCTCTTTTGGCAGGCCAGTGTCAGAGGCTCTCCCTCTCACTTGTCTCCTGTCCAAGGCAGCATCCTCTGTCCTCAGCATTCCCCAGTGACTAGTATAACCCTTGGATGGCAGTGCTCAGTGAGGAGACTTTGACAGAATTTCTCCTACCACCCAGACTGCTGAGAGTCAAGTACCTCATCACATATGACCAGTCCAACACTTCCTTTCTGGAGTACTCCAACATGAAGGCGGAAGGTCTCATAGGAAATGATGAGGATGGGAGAAGGCACTCTGGCCCCACGCTGGTTCATGAATCCTTCTACAACAGAAAAGGTGTCAAGGGAACAAACCTGAATATCTTTTTTTTTTTTTGACCAGTAAGGGGATCGCAACCCTCGGCACGGTGTGGGCTGCACCACACTCAGCTAATGAGTGCACTGGCCATCCCTATATAGGATCTGAACCCACGGCTTCGGCGCTACCAGTGCCGCACTCTCCCAAGTGAGCCACGGGGCTGGCCCAAACCTGAATATCTTAAAGAGAAAAATAGTTTGACAGTCCTTTAATTTAAACTGGAAATAACCAACTTATTTCAACTATTTTCAATGGGAATCCTCTTCTCTTTTATCCCTGCATTGCCTTTAGTGGTATGCACATACACATAAGAAAGCAAGCAACAGGCTGGGTAGAAAAGAGCAGCCATCTTTGTTAAGGCTCCATACCCAGCTTTTGGTCTATCTCGTCCTTAGATCCTCCGTCGATGGCCAGAGGTTGGATCCTCCCTCCAAGCCATTTCCCAACCTCATTGTACCAGTTCTTCACCAGGCTGGAGGGTGACACCACCACCGCCTTGTCAATTTCTGGCTTGCACTCTGGACTCTGGCGCAGAAGTGTCCACATCAACGTGATGCACTGCAGTGTCTTTCCCAGGCCCATCTCATCAGCCATGATGCAGCCATGGCTGCCAGGGATGCGCCGACTGGTGACACACTCCCACAGGAACTTCACTCCCTGGGAAATAACAGCATTCAGTCCACTTTGGCATCCACATTGCAGCTGCCCCAGGGATGTCAGTCTTCCAGGTTCAGCCCCTAGCCCACATCTCATTCCGCTCACCCTCATTTACCTCTCTCTGATGAGGCCGCAAAATTTTACTGAGAATAGGATCGACGACCACATGGACAGGGAGTTTTTCCCTGAGAAAACACAGCAAAGAAAACATGGTGCTCAGACACGGGCAAGGGCACACCCTCAGGAAGTCGTGTCCTGCTGATCCAGAATCACCAGAGGCAGCTGCCTAAGAGGACTTTCTTGGCCTGGTAACCAAACCATAGCAAGTTCCTACTGCCCTAGGAGTTAGAAAGTTAGAAGAGGGGGATAGGTTCCCTATGTCATCACATCAATCACTCCACCTCCCCTGAAAGAACATGGCAGGAGTGGGGTGAGGAACCCCCCAAATGGACATGAACACATGCTCTTACCCAGGCACTCTCCTTCCCCAACTACCTACTCTGTAGGTGATGTAGTAGTCATGACAGCTTTTTGAAAACATATGCCAATTTCAAAGAGAAATCACACTAAAATACCCCCCCACCCTCCCAGGCATGTGCACTTACTTACAGAGGACCAGAACAGCTCAAGAAATACCAGTGCACATACTTGTCAAGCTTCAGCTGGTCATGGGCACTCAGCGGAGGAGGCTCGTACAGAACCAAAGCACCTTCTTCCATGGGGTCATGGAGGGCCCGGCGGACCCCAACCCTTTTCAGGCCCAATGCCCGATAACCCAGAGGACCTAGAAACCAACAGTCAATCTGTCACCTGAGCCTCTATGTTCAGGAGTTCCAGCAGACCCAGCTCAATACATGTCCTTCACATAACCCTCCCAGAGCTTCCATATGACCTCTTCCCTCCCAGAACTCCTCCAAACCAGGTTTGGGCACCTCTACCTGACCATTATCCCATTCTGACTCAGATCAGAGCTTTTCCCATTTCATTTCTCCCATTAAACTACAAACTTCTGGAAGGCCAGGTCTTGTTCATCTCAGCTCAAGTCAATCCTGGGAAGGTCTGAAATCCTAAAGGGGGTCTTTCATGTCTGAGACTTCTTGAGATTTGGCTTCCTCCCTCCCCAGCCTCAGATGTAGCAAAATGCTGTGCCCTACATAAAACAGGGAAAAACCTTCTGCAAACTAGTCCTCCCATACAGTCAATCTCCCAAAGGAGATGCTACTGAATACACTCAGACTGAAGGAAACCTGGTTCTATCAGCCACCTCGGGCCACCAGGAGCTTCCTTAGCACTTGCTGAGGCTAACACAGCTGTCACACAGGCCTCAGGAGAGTTACCCTTAACATAGCCGCTGTGTTTTAGCTGGCCTGGCATCTTCAATTCCCAGCTAAGCTTGTATTTACAAAAGCAGAGGTTTTTAATCTATTCAGGCACATTCATACATGACTGATCCAAAAAACAGAAGTCACCATTTTACCTTGATAATTTGGAATGGGGACTTTGAAAGGCTTTGACAAAATGCTTCGAATAAATGCTTCCTAAAAAGAAAGGAGAAACAGGGATTCAGGACTGATAGCTAACAATGTATGCTAGACACAGACCTAAAACTCTTGCATTCCTGTTACCATTTAATCCTCACTAACAGCCCTATGAGGTCCACATAACTGGCATTCTCATTGTACAGATGAGCAAACTGAGGCTCAGAGGAGTTAAATCACCTTCTCAAGTCACACATCCATCATAGATGTAGGACTTTCCTGATCCTGGGCCCTTCCTTGTAACCAGTGGGCAATGTGGCCTCCAACCCAACCTGTTTGAGTATAGCCATACTCAGCTCAGAGCCAGCAGCTTCCTGTTCATGGAAGACACAAGAGAGGGGACAACATGAGAGGGACCTGAGTAGGGCAAGCCCATCACCAAGAAAAAGCAAGTGGGACAAGGGTGACAGGAAGTAGTACATACAGATCCTAGAGAGGTAGCTTTGGTGCCTCACCTAGGGCCTGAAGGAAGTCTCTGTACCAGCACTTCAGCTTGAAATCAGCACTCTTCTACGGCGTGTGAGGCCGGGACAGGGGCACAGGAGGAGGCAGGGGAGTTAACACTGAGCTAACTCTGACGATTCCTATGAAAGTTCTAGCCCATACACACCTGAGCCCTTTGGGGGATTACAACAGCCTGTGAACCTCAACAAAACCAGACCTGGTACCCAAAACAGCAAGGAGAAACCAAGAGTAGAGACACTAAAGGTAGTTTTAATGGGAATACATCAGTAGAAAAAGCAGTAACGAAAAAAGACTCAGGTCAAGAGTTCGGATTGGGCTTGTCAGTTAGTTTAGCCTGTTACGGCACAGCCTTATAACACCAACGTCATGGTTTCAGAGCCCCTTACCAACCAGCCACCAAAAAAAGAAAAAAAAAAACCCAACTCCCTTCTAGCAAAAAGATAGATCAAGCCTGTCTTGCCTTGAAATTTTTAGCTTTGTATTCTTCACACATACAGATCATCATAAATTTCTACAAACTCAATGTACATTAAATAGGAAAAAATGTAATGAATATTTTTTTGTAATCTATTGAAAGATAGAAAAAGAATGTGGAGAAATGAACTTCATTATCACACTAAATAACAAGACAAGGTCAAGGTTGGAGAAAGATCTGAATCCTTTGTTTATTCACACATTTCTTGGCACCTGAATAAAATCTTTTGTTGATGGGCCGGCCCGAGGCTCACTCGGGAGAGTGTGGTGCTGAGAACACCAAGGCCCCGGGTTCGGATCCCTATATAGGGATGGCCGGTTCGCTCACTGGCTGAGCGTGGTGCTGACAACACCAAGTCAAGGGTTAAGATCCCCTTACCGGTCATCTTTTTTTTTTTTTTTTTAAGAATGATCGGTAAGGGGATCTTAACCCTTGACTTGGTGTTGTCAGCACCACGCTCAGCCAGTGAGCGAACCGGCCATCCATATATGGGATCCGAACCCGGGGCCTTGGTGTTATCAGCATCGCACTCTCCCGAGTGAGCCACGGGCCGGCCCCGTTACTGGTCATCTTTTAAAAAAAAAAAAAAATCTTTCATTGACTATTATTAATTAGCACGATTATTATAATTATGAGTAGCAATGATAATCATCATGAAAGATAGTAACAAAAAAACTAATCTTAGGTCTAACGAGAGGAAAAAGGAGATGGACTCTAATTTCTTTTCTAATTTGGCATCAATTCTAAAACGAAAATATTATTTTTAAGACTATCATTATAAGAGGCTAGATTTGAGGCTCCAAGTAGCCAAGAATTTATGCTCCAAATTTAAAAAGCAAGACTTTCAATAGAACCCAGGAGTCATAGGTTCTGCAGGGAGAACTACGGGCTTGTGTGACTGGCAAGGAAAAATGTGAGGATCCCTGGCCAAAAACATCTGAAGCCATGGCCTGCAAGATTTGGAAGGGCCAGCCTTTGGGGATCTGGCCTGGTAATACTCACCAGACTGTGGTAGAGGCAGGGCAGAGAGAGTATACTCTCATTTTTTATTCATTTAGTTACTGATAACTCATACCATCCTTTCCTTCTGATAGGAGAGGGAGAGCATCCCTCCTTCCCACCAAGGCCAAAGCTTCCCATTTCCAGAGAGAGTCACTCTATCCGTTATGCCTAATCTCTTCTGTATCTCAGCCTCTCTCTCTACTAGCTCTTTCCCACCAGCATTTAAAATATGCTTAACTCTCTCCTACTTTAAAAACAAAAATTCCTTTGATCCCTTATCTCCTGCCCTTCACAGGCAAACTTCTAGAAAGAGCTGTCTGTCTCCTCTTCCTTACTTCACACTCCTCCTATCTGTCTTCTGCCCCATCAACTCCTCTGAAATGACTCTGGCCAAGATGACCAATGGCCTAATGAATATGTTTCTATCCTTATCTTACTTGATGAAGCGGGCTACTCCTTCTGTTCAAACGTTCTCTTCCCTTGACTTCCAAGACACTGCTCTCCCACTATTCCACCTCTCTGGGATCTCATGCTCAGCCTTCTAGCGGGTTCTTCTTCCTCTGCCTAACCCCTTTAAAAATCAGTGCTCACAAAAACAAAAAACAAAAAGTCAGTGCTCCTCAGGGAGGAGGATTTAGCTCTCAGTTCTTCTGACTACACACTCACCCTGACACTCCAATACACTTCCAAAGTGTCAAATATCTCTATGCTAATGACACTCCCATCTATTTCTAGTCCATACCTCACTCCTAGGCTCTACATCCACATTTGCAAATGCCTCCAATCCTAGATACCCTACAGGCACTTCAAACACATATTTAAGGCCAAAGTCCTCATCTCCAAGGCTGCACTATGATTTTCATGAGCCCTAGGCACTGTTGCCTTGTTGGGCCTCTTCGTCCACAAATATATATATATTTTTTTCTTCCTCCACACACACACACAAAAATATATATATAGTGTGTGTGTGTGACTGTGTTAGTATAAAGACATATAATCCAGGCTGAATTCATTACTATGTGCTTCTTTTTCTTCTGATTTTAAAAGGAATTAAAGGCCCGCCATAGCTGTCTAACTCCAGTGCCACCTCTAGCTCACCAGTAAGAAGAAAGGAGGGTAAGTAAGGGGGTCTCAATACCATGGCTCACACAAAGCAGATCGCCTGCAAAACCATCAGTGTAAAAGCACCCAGGAAGAAAACAGCTACAAAAACTGCTTGTAAGAGTGCCCTCTACTGGAAAGTTGAAGAAACGTCGTTATAGGCCTGGTACCTGGCACTCCCTGGAATTAGACGTTATTAAAAGTCCAGCAAACTCCTCTTCCAGGGCTGGCCGTGGCTCACTCGGGAGAGTGTGGTGCTCATAATACGAAGGCCATGGGTTCAGATCCCACATAGAGATGGCCGGTTAGCTCACTGGGTGAGCGTGGTGCTGATAACACCAAGTCAAGGGTTAAGATCCCCTTACTGGTCATCTTTTTAAAAAGGGGGGGGGGACTCCTCTTCCAGCATCTGGTGTGAGAAATTGCTCAGGACTTCAAAACAGATATTTGCTTCCAGAGCACAGCTATTTGTGCTTTGCAGGAGGTAAGTGAGACCTAACTAGTTGGCCTTTTTTAGGACACCAACCTATGTGCTATCCATGCCAAATATGTAACAATTATGCTAAAAGATATCCAGCAGCACACCGCTTAGGAACATACTTAAGAACATACTTAAGAATCCACTATGAGGCTGGTCAGTCAGCTCAGCAGGTTAGTGTGCAGCCTTGTAACACCAAGGTCAAGGGTTCGGATCCACAAAAAGAATCCACTATGATGGGAAACATTTCATTTGCAAAAAAAAAAAAAAAAATCTCTTCTTTCTGTTACTGTTAGTTCTGAATGTTATATATTTTCTTCCGTGGGGTCAAAAGGTATGTATATGTTTCTGAGTGGAAAAATAGGTGACAAAAATCAGGTCTTGGCAGTGTTTCCATTTTCATTTGTGTGTAAATTTTTAATAAAAATTCAGGGACAAAAAGCATTAAAGCAAGTCAAAATGTTTCAGTGAGCAATTTTCAGCAGTTCAACTTTATAACAATTATAGATTGTTCAATTTTTCTGGACAATGCCATCATTTAGATTTTTTTTTAAGCAAGTGAATTTCTTACTGATGGAAACTACATGGTGTTTGTAGCATTTTTATCATACAGTACATTCCATCCATTCACTGTTCTTTTCTGAGTTTTCCTACATGTAAATACATGTTTTTAATGTTCTTTGTCTTCTGTAAGTTTGCTATTAATATACGTTAAACTATTTTTAAAAAATAAATTAACGGGCCGGCCTGTGGCTCACTCGGGAGAGTGCGGTGCTGATAGCACCAGGGCCACGGGTTCGGATCCCATATAGGGATGGCCGGTTCGCTCACTGGGTGAGCGTGGTGCTGACAACACCAAGTCAAGGGTTGAGATCCCCTTACCGGTCATCTTTTTTAAAAAAATAAATAAATAAAATAAAATAAAATAAAATAAAATTAATTAATTAATTAATTAATTAAAACATTCTGTGGGCCCCTAAAAGCATCACGGGCCCCATGACCGTGGTACCTACTTGTCTCCCTCCTACCAAATGCTGTTGCTCCTCTACGGTTCCTATCTCAGTAAATGGCACCGCCACCCGTCTACAAGTCTGAAATCTCAACTCCATGTTTAATTTTCCCTTTTCCCACATGTAATCAGTCCAAAGTCTTTCCATTTGTAAGCCTTAAGTATATCTCAAATCCACCTACTTCTTCCCATCTCCATGCCCCTAACACTCAAGTTCAGGCCACAATCCTTTCTTTCGTGGATACCTGCAATAGCTTTCTCGCTGGTTTCCCTACTTCCAATCTCTCCTCCTCCAATGTATTTTCTACACTGCTATACCTCCCTCCCCCGTTTAAAACACTTCAAAAGCCTATCAGTGGCCTTAGAATAAAGTTCAGACTCTCACAGCTTGGCTTACAAATGGCCTTCCACTCCTGGTCTCTGCACAGCTCTCCAACTCTCATCTCTCACCACTCCCCTGATCCCCCACATTCCCAAACGATCCAGCCATACAAACCCTTTTTAGGACCTGTCTCTCTTGCTGCCAGGCTTTCACACAGGTTGTTCCTTTTACCTAGAATATTTCCTACTCCTTTCACCTGGCTAACTCCTCATATCGTTCAGGACTTAACTTAATCAGTGTGGCCCTTGGGTTAAGGTCTTGCCCATCCTCCAGACCATTAGACCCCCCTGCTGTGTACACCCACCACAACTGCACTTATGTCATGTTGTTACTTGGGACAACATGAACAAATCCTGAGTGAAAACTGTCCCAAAGGACTACATGCCATTTCAACACCATTTTTTAAAGTTCAAAAAAAACAATTTATTACTTAGTGAATTATATACATATGGTAAAACTATTACAAAAAGTAGGGGATGATGAACACAATTCAGGATCATAGTTACCTCTGGGGATGGGAAAAGGGATGATGGCTTTGACTTTGATGGTGGGTTCACAGGTGTTTATTTTGTGTTTTATAACTCACATGTTACATATATTATTTTGAATTTATCAAATGTTGTATAAAAATGTTTTTAAATGTTTGCTGAATGCACAAATGACTTAATTGCATATTCCTATCAACATATTCCCATTTTTCCTTCAAAATGTTCCTTAGAAAGCTTGGTGGAAAAAGGTCTGGAGCAAGGAAGATCTGCTCCACCCACTGCGTACTCTGTAAGAACCTACTCTGGTGATGATTAAGTTTGACTTTATTAGAGGAAACACAGGAATCTGGTACTCCTTAAAGCCATGCACAGAGTCAGAGACTGAACTGGCATCCTGCTTCCAACATCCTGCCATAGCCTTAACCCTCTTTTCTACCCTTGTTTTCTAAGGAATGTGAGCCACCTGAGATTTGGTGCCCACACAGCTATAAACAAGGGAAGAGTCCAAGTCAGGCACACATTTCTAAGCAGGCCACAGCAGCTGTGGAGAGGACCAAAGCCCCCACCAGTGTCTGTCTGCTGGCCACTCTGTAGAGCACTGAGGGAGTCCACGGGGCAGGTGTCTACCTAGGCAAAAGGACTAGGCACACACATACACAGGCAAGTTGCAGTTCTAACTTACATGTTGACTGCTGTCCAGACAGGGTGATCGATTGGATAGCTGAGTCAGAGGTTTCCGAAAAGGAGACAGGAAACACTCCTTGATCTGTGTCTCACTGCTGGATTTTCGTTTCTTAGGAGTCTAGGAGACAGAATTGGGAAAGCTGAAGTCTGGAAGACCACGGAGATCTCCATAATGGCAACTAGCATTTAAAGTGTTTATTAAGTGCAGGCACTATGCTAAATTCACGTGTGTTATCCTGTATCATCTTCACAGTAACCCTGTGATATTTGTTTATGATTATCCTTATTTAATAGGAGAGAAAGTTGGAGCTTAATGAGGTTAAATAACGTGCCTGAATTGGGGGGGGATACAGGGGGAGGGTGCGGGGGGGAGGAATGGAAAAAGTGAATGAAGTGGGCCTGTAAAGAGCAAGCCCACCAACAGCTTGGCCCCAAATCTTCACTCCAAAAGCTCCAAAGGGAATGGCCAGTTAGCTCAGGTGGTTATAGCAGGGTGCTGATAACACCAAGGTCCAGGGTTTGATCCCTGTACCAGCCATCTGCCAAAAAAGAAGCTCTAAGGAATGACTGAACAACCAAATGCTTCCCTCTCTGAGTTTCCCAAGGGAGGGACAAGAGTACAGCTGTCCCCAAGTCCCAGGCCACTGAGGTCACTCCCCACTCAATCCACGGTGAGGACACTAGCATGAAAGCATTTTCAGGGGAATCAACAACAGACAGCACCATCATTCATGACCCAGCTGCAGAAAACACTGTCCCAAGTTCAAGTCTGACACCAATATAAGTGGCATGGGGCAGTCGATGTGCCTCCTTCACAGGTAGAGGAGGCCCCTGCACACCAACAGTGCAACTACAGAGCAAGCCCCACCAAGCCATCTGGCAATAATCCACTTGTACCAGTTTGCCAAGTTATCTGAAGCTCCAATGATCCTGTAAGACACACCTGAAACAAACACCAGGCCCCCTTTCCTTCTCTACGTTCACACACTGCCCCTTCCAAAAAGTGCCTTCTAGTCCTTCCTTGGCTGATCCTTTCCTCCAAAACTCTAGTGGCCAGACCCCTGCTTCTTGAAGTGCTCTCTCTCTCTCTTAAGTACTTGCTGCATTGTCCCATTTATTTTGGTTTACATAGGTCCCGTCCACGGCCAGACCCAGCAAGCCTCCAAAACAGGGAGCAGAGTACAGAGCCCAATCCAAAGTAGAACATACTGTACTTAAGTATGAGCAGAGATTGGAAGGACATCACCCTTCGGATCTGCACCCAAGTGTGTTTAGGATTCTAAGGTAGCTTCAGAACAGTCTACTGTTCTGTGACACTGGGGACAAAGAGCAAAAGAGCAGACTGCTAATTACCCTTGTAGAGCCCTTTTTTACCCCAAGGGAGTCAAAGAGCCCAACTTAACGTGTTCTTTTGCTTTGGAATACCCCTTTCCACAAGGAAAACTGAGGCTATATTAGCTCCTAGTGACTGCCTTGAGAACAAAGATTGTATTCACCTTGTTCAATGCCTAGCATATAGTAATCACTCATTAAAATTTTATTGAACATATGAAAGAGGCTTCTGGAGGTGACTGTGTAATCCCAGAAACCAAGTCCAGGCTTCCCTTCCACCCAAACAGCTCTTTTTTTTTTTTTTTTTTAAAGATGACCGGTAAGGGAATCTCAACCCTTGGCTTGGTGTTGTCAGCACCACGCTCAGCCAGTGAGCGAACCGGCCATCCCTATATGGGATCCGAACCCGGGGCCTTGGTGTTATCAGCACCACACTCTCCCGAGTGAGCCACGGGCCAGTCCCCACCCAAACGGCTCTGCATCCCCACCTTCCCCATCCCCTTGAGTTCTCACCACTGCCCCAGGCTGCCAATCTTCATCATCAGAGGATCTGCCTTCTGGTTTTCTCTTGGCCAGCTGGCTGGGAGCTAAGCTCCTCCTCTGTAAGGGGAGAAATGGAAAACTGAGCACCTAGGGGGATTCTGTAGCCTAAGTCCATTAGACCAAGACATAGGGCTACTCTCAGTATCCCTTAGGCCTACACTTACCATCCTGGGCCCAGAAGTATAAAATGTCAAGTACCCATCATCCAAAGGTCAAAGGCACCCAGCAACTGAGAATGCAGGACCAGGGCCAGATATAGAGGGGCTTGCTACATTATTAAGAGCATGAACTAATTAAAGAGGGGGCATGGATGGAGGGGATCCACCCAGAGGCTAGGGTTTGGGCCCAAACTGTAAGAGTGCTGGTCACCAGTGAGCCGAGGCGGGGAGACTAGGCCAAAGAGAAAGGGTCCAAGCAGAGATGAGCATAAGTCTGGGACGGTGGGGAGGAGGTAGTAGAGCCCCAGATTGGACGCAGTGGAGTTGGGACGATGGTCCCAGTGGGGTAAAGGAAGGGGGTGGGTGGGGGTGAGGGTGGAGGGCCAGTAATGACAGGCCAAGAGCGAGAAGCTGGGGTTAAATCCGAAGCCAGGGAAGGGAGAGGGGAGTCCGGAGAAGGGATTTCCAGCGCTGGAGGGCGGATTTCAGGCCCGACTGCCGGAGGTCGAGCAGGGGTCCAGGAGGCGCCAGTAGAAGACCCAGGTTGGGAGGGGAATCCCAGGAGGGGCTGAAAGGAGCGGCAGAGACGGGTTCAGGCCCCAGCAGCTCCGCGAAACCTTCCTCTCCCAAAGCGCGCGTTAACAGCCGCCAGCCCGTGTCAATCGAACCTCCCGCCGCGCTGCCGCCGCATCAGCCATTGGCTGCGTTCGATGCGTTCGGCGCTCGTGACCCACGGAAGGGGCGGGCCTAGTGCCGCGGCGGCCGAGGGTCTTGGGCGGCGGCGCTGGGACTTCGGCGGGGGGGCGGGGCCGACGGCAGTTTTGGCCCCTGCCCGGCTGCGGCCCCGGTCCCTCGGCGTTTGTCCCGGGCTCATGAGCTGGGGACACCCGCCGCAACTGAAGGGACGATCTGCACCCGACCGGGCCGCGGGGGGTTGCCACCTGTCTGTAGACGGCTGGGGATTATAGAAGGCGGCACATTTCTGCGCGTTTTGGTCGGGCTTTAGAACCTGTGCAGGACCGGGGACGTAGGTTCTGGGCTGGAGTCAGGCCTCGCCCACCCCGCGTGTGGGGGGAGGCATTCGGCCCGGACTGCGACGTGGTGGGCTCGGGAGTGGAAGCCCACACGGGACGTGACTTTCTCGGTCTGGGCGTGTCTTAAGGAGGAAGCTGCCTTTTCTAGGCCAAACCGTGTTGGTGGATGCGTGGTTTTTGGGAGTCAGAGAAGTGCACCCCATCTCTTAAAACTTCAGTGTCTTCATGTCTAAAATGGCATTATAATAGTAGTCCCCCACAGGATAATTCTTTTTTTTTTTTTTTTTTTTTTTAAAAGATGACCGGTAAGGGGATCTCAACCCTTGGCTTGGTGTTGTCAGCACCACGCTCAGCTAGTGAGCAAACCGGCCATCCCTATGTGGGATCCGAACCCGCGGCCTTGGTGTTATCAGCACCGCACTCTACCGAGTGAGCCACGGGCCGGCCCCCCCACAGGATAATTCTGAGAATTAAGTACATTAAGGTGTGTAAAGTAGTCAACATAGTGCCATGATGATAAGAATGGTAAGGAATACACATAGAATTTACCACCAGGCCCTTGTAAGCTTCTGAGATATAACGGTTCATTTAATAGTCACAACTATAGGCCAGCCCGTGGCTCACTTGGTAGAGTGCGGTGCTGAGACCACCAAGGCCACGGGTTCGGATCCTATATAGGGATGGCCGGTTTGCTCACTGGCTGAGCGTGGTGCTGACAACAACACCAAGCCAAGGGTTGAGATCCCCTTACCGGTCATCTTAAAAAAAAAAAAAAAAATGTCACAACTATGAGGTAGGGTTTTGTTGTTTTTCTTGGCCGCTGGCCGGTACAGGGATTGAACCCTGCACCTTGGTGTTACCAGGGCCACTCTAACCAACAGGCTAGCCTGAGGTAGGGTTATTACTGTCACATTTTATAAGTGAAGAAACAGGGTCAGAGAGGCTAGTAAATTGTCCAAGGTTACACACCTAGTGAATATAGCCAGGATTTGAATTTAGGCAATTTGGCTCCAAAGTCTTTGTCCCTCTCCCCACGCCACTCCCCGCACCCTGGCGACTGGCCGGTAAGGAGATCCGAACAGTCCTTGTTCTTGTCCACCATGCTATGGTAAGGAGGGGCAGACCCCGGTTTTGTGGGGCCTGAAGCTTTTATAAGTACTTGTAGGGACCCTCTAAAATTAGGTACACATATTAATATTTATTTATAATGAGAAAAAAACACTACACGTCCAGTTGTAAATTCTTGGAGATTTGGGTCCCTTTCTTCTGAAACCATTTCAGGCAATTTATCAGAAATGCTTTCCATAGAGATGCTTCCTTTTGCAATCTGGCTTCTACCCTGTCGACCGAAATTAAGGTTGTCGAGGCAAAGATAATTTTGTAAAGTTTATTGAGAGCTAAATGTGAGGATCAACCCAGAAAACACCCGACAGAGTCTGAGAAGTGCTCCAAAGTTTATTACAAATAGCAGAGGCAGAAGAGGCTGAAGAAAGTAGAAACAGAACAAAAAGCAGATTGGTCATTTCAAAGTTACTTACCTTGTAAGATGGGGACAGGGAGACAGCAACAAAAAAAACCCCTGTTACAATCAAGTTGCTTCAGGCTACATCTTTTGTGTAAGGATTAAAGGAGAGAGAACTTAATTATCATCCCTATTGAAGATTTAAACTGACCTATTTGGGAAATTGGCTCTTATCTCTTTCTCCTGACTTCTAGAAAGGTCCGACCACAACCTAAGTGATGTGGAACTCAGCAAGGGTAACTCCATTTTGGTTTCTAGTCTGTTCTGTTCAGGCCTAGTGCAGGAACTTAGTCCAAAGCAATGGCCTGATAATTTTTATTTATCACCTATTAGAACACTCTGTTAGAACACTGATTACAAATCACCATCTCCAGTAACTTCCAGCACTCCCAGGATCTGTGCAGGGGGGCCTGAAGCTTACCCTTAGCTTCATGGTAAATCTGCCTCTGATGATAACTATTACTATTTGGAGGATGAGGGCAATCTTTTTTTTTTTTTTTTTTTTTTAAAGATGACCGGTAAGGGGATCTTAACCCTTGGCTTGGTGTTGTCAGCACCATGCTCAGGCAGCGAGCCAACCGGCCATCCCTATATGGGATCCGAACCCGGGGCCTTGGTGTTATCAGCACCACACTCTCCCAAGTGAGCCATGGGCCGGCCCAGGGCAATCATTTTTTACTTACTAATTTTTTTTATTCAATTTTTTATTTTGAGATAATTCACATGCAGTTGTAAGAAATAATACAGAGATCCTATGTACCCTTTACCCCATTTCCCCTAATGGTAACATCTTATAAAAACTATAGTATAATATCACTGCCAGGATAAGGACAATAATACAGTCAAGATACAGAACATTTTTCCATCACCAAAAGGATCCCTCATGTGCCCTTTGGTAGCCATGCCTGCTTCTCTCCCACCTCTATCCCTTCCTTAACGTCTGGAAACCAATCTATTCTCCATTTCTATAGTTGTCATTTCAAGAATGTTATATAAATGGAATCATATAGTATTTAACTTATTTATTTTAGCATGTAACTTTTTTAAATTGGCTTTTTCACTCAGTATAATTCTCCAGAGAGTCATCTAGATTGTTGCGTGTGTGTATCAATATAGCCCCTTTTTATCACTGAGTAGTATTCCATGATATGGATGTCCCTTAGTTTATTTAAACCATTCACATGTTGAAGGATATCTGGTTTGTTTCCAATGTCAGCTATTACAAATAACACTGCTAGAAACACTCATATGCAGATTTTTATATGAACATAAGCCTTCATTTACCTGGGATAAATGCCCACTAGTGCAATTGCTGGGTTGTATGGTAGTTGCATGTTTAGTTTTTGTGGTTTTTTTTTTTTTGGGGGGGGTGGTGGTTAAAGATGACCATTAAAGGGATCTTAACCCTTGACTTGGTGTTGTCGGCACCACGCTCTCCCAAGTGAGCCCCTGGCCGGCCCCACATGTTTAGTTTTTTAAGAAACTGGACAAATTGTTTTCTCAGAATGGCTGTACCATTTTACTTTCCCTCCAGCAATGTATGAGTGATCCACTTTCTGGCATCCTCACAAATTTGGTGTTACTATTTTTTTATATTGACACATTGTAATTGTACATACTTATGGGGTACAATTTGATGTTTTGATACATGTATAAGTTGTATAATGATAAGTGTTACTATTTTTTACTTTAACTATTTTGATAGGTGTGAATAGCTATTTTGATATCTTATTGTAATTTTAATTTGCATTTCCCTAATTGCTAATAACACTGACCATCTTTATATGGGCTTATTTGACATTTGTATATCCTCTTCAATGAAATGTCTCTTTATGTGTGTTTTGGCCATTATCTAGTTGGATTGTTTGTTTTTTATTGTTGACTGTAGTAGTCCTTTGTCAGATATATGGTTTGCAAATATTTTCTCCCATTCTGTAGCTTGTTTTTTCATCCTTTTAACAGAGTCTTTCACAGAATAAGCATTTTTAATTTTGATGAAGTACAATTTATCAACCTTTTCTTTTTATGGATTGTGATTTTGTTAAGGGACGCCCCAACCCCTACTGACCTTAACATATGCATTCTGCTTCTGTACAAATCGCTTGCTAAAATAAATGGGGAATCCAGGATGGGGAGGGGCTACAGGGCTAACCGCAAAATTAGCTTATGTACTGCTGGCTTGCTTGCATTGGCTAGATTGTGTCAGGCGCGAAAAATTCCCGCCTAGCTAAAAATAAAAGCTGCAAGAGGTTTCAACTCGGGGCTGCTCTTCTTGATTGGCCTGCGTAGCCCTGGCTGCCAGAAATAAACTCTGTTCCTTTTCCTATCACCCGGTTCTCGTGGGCAAATTTCTTTTACCCGTCGGACGTTGGCCATAACAATTTTTTTTTTTTTTTAAAGATGACCGGTAATGGGCCGGCCCGTGGCTCACTCGGGAGAGTGCGGTGCTGATAACACCAAGGCCCCGGGTTCGGATCCCACATAGGGATGGCTGGTTCGCTCACTGGCTGAGCGTGGTGCTGACAACACCAAGTCAAGGGTTAAGATCCCCTTACCGGTCATCTATCAGCACCGCACTCTCCCTTTTTTTTTTTTTTTTTTTTAAACCGGTAAGGGGATCTCAACCCTTGGCTTGGTGTTGTCAGTACCACGCTCAGCCAGTGAGCGAACCGGCCATCCCTATATAGGATCCGAACCCATGGCCTTGGTGTTATCAGCACTGCACTCTACCGAGTGAGCCACAGGCCGGCCCTAAAAAAACTAATTTTTATTGATACAAAGTAGATCAGTGGTTGCTTGGGGCCAGGGCAGTAGAGAAACTAACTGCAAAGGGAATGAGAAAAATATTTGAGATAAAAATGTTGTGGGTTTTTTTTATGTAAGTATTTTAGTCCGTTTTGTGTTGCTATAACAGAAATACCTGAGACTGGGTAATTTATAAAGGAAAGAGGTTTATTTGGCCTACGATTCTGGGACAGCTGCATCTGGCACGGGCCTTAGGCTGCTTCTACTCATGGTGGAAAGTGGCCAGGAGCCAGTGGGTACAAGTAGATCACATGGCTAGAGGAAGCAAGAGAGAGAGAGGAGGTGCCAGTGTCCTTTAAACGATCAGGTCTGGTGGGAACTAATAGAGCGAGAACTCACTCATAACCCCTCCTCCCCCAGGGAGAGGATTAATCCATTCATGAGGGATCCGCCCCCACGACTCAATCAGTTTCCAACACTGCCACTCTGGAGATCAAATTTCCACATGAGTTTTGGAGGGGACAACACATCCAAACTCCATTAGTAAGTATACTGAATAAACAGACAAATATCCTTAACAAAATACTGTCAGACCAACTTGAACATTTTCATAACCAGCTCCTGAAAAAAGTACTGATAAGTGAGATGTAAATGACCACTACAGTTTGATCATGCCTGGTAACTGGTAATTTTTTGGTCAGGTTTATGCCTGAAGCTGTAATACATCTGGATTTGACTACTTTGCATTAATTCACACAATAAATGTCTTTTATAAGGAAATAGCAAATCTATCATGATGAAATCAAAATCAAAACAGTTGAGAGGTATATACGGAAAACTTAAATAACTTTAAATTACATGTCATATAACCTTAGAGAATATGAGCTATCATTACCATAGTCTAAACCTTAAGCCGTTAATGCATGAATTATCTGCAGGACTAACAAGTCACTTGTTAATTATGTACAGGATCGGCAGGGGAGCAGGCACATTGAATGTGTGGCATAGCAATTTTTTTCCAGGTGAGTTAAACACTTATAAAGCTAGGGTTGCAGACCCCTCGAGTCTGTTGCACAGATTGGGTTACAAACCCTCCACACGCAGGTCTGTGAGCTAGGTAATAGAAAAAAAAGGTTCTGGGAGCCGTAGGTACAGAAAAGTGAATGGGTTTTTTTCAGATCTAGGAGCAACTACCCTAGTGGCTTCTCTGAGAGTTCTGAGAAGCACTGTGGAGCAGAGTTGTTAGTTTTTTTTTTGTTTTTTTTTTTCCTGACCGGTAAGGGGATCGCAACCCTCAGCTCGGTGTGGTCTGCACCGCGCTCAGCCAGTGAGCATACCAGCCATCCCTATATAGAATCCGAACCTGTAGCCTCGACACTTACCAGCACCACACTCTCCGAGTGAGCCAGGGGGCCGGCCCCTGTTGGTCTTTTATACTTAAGTCCACAACCCTGGACACCTGGGTGCCCATACGCAACTTACATTAAGTAGTGACAAGGAACACCTGAGGATATTTACAGCAAATGCTCCCAAGGTTCTGAACATCCGAGGGGCCCTGACACTTTCCTATTTTTCCCAACAACACTGCTAAATGTTATTACACTGTATTTGAAAAGTTACTTAATATATACAACATATAAAATAAGTTGAAAGGAGAAAGCAAAGGAAGGTTTCCTGTACATGTGATGCAAACATACAACTTTCCCACATCAGTAGTAGTTCTATGTATGTCCATTTTACCCATGGTAAAACATGAAATTTTAAAATTTATATGATAGAAAATTAAAATTTTCACTTATAAATAGAAACAGGATTCAAAAAATGGAATTCAATGTCATTTCTTCCCACATTGCAATTTACTTTACCTATAATAAATAAATAAAAACCATACCTAAAAATCCATTTTTATACTCTCACCTTATTTTTTTTTTTTTTAAAGATGACCAGTAAGGGGATCTTAACCCTTGACTTGGTTTTGTCAGCACCACGCTCACCCAGTGAGCAAACCGGCCATACCTATATGGGATCCGAACCTCTGGCCTTGGTGTTATCAGCACCACACTCTCCCGAGTGAGCCACAGGCCGGCCCTAACCTTAAAGTTTAACAAAAATTCTTCTAACAATTGAGAAGAAAAGCACTCCTTTGTAGCAGTTCCAGAAAATAATTTTCAATTCACAAAACACCTGCTTATAATAAAAGCAAGAACCTAGAATACACCCATTCAGCATTCCTGCCCCATCTATTGTGTGCATGGATGGGCAACAAATGACAAGAAGTTTATTTGACAGGGCCGGCCCGTGGCTCATTTGGGAGAGTGTGATGCTGATAACACCAAGTCAAGGGTTAAGATCCCCTTACTGGTCATCTTTAAAAAAAAAAAAAAAAAGTATTTGACAATAGTTCAGTAATTCCCTTTTACCACTGCTGCCGGTTGAAGTCTTCATTGCTTCCAAAGACCAAGAGAAAGCCTAGTATAAGGGCTGGCCAGTTAGCTCAGTTGGTTACAGCACAGCCTTGTGAGAAAAAGCCTAGTACAGTTGTAAAAATGAGTGTATTTCCTGTGAGAACAAGAGCACAAGCCCCCCACTCAATCAGATGTGCTCCGGCAAATACAATAGGAGTTCAAAAGCTGAGACAGCAATACCTGTTGTAAGAAGTACGGCAAGTTCCTTACAGGTGTTACTCATAGCACCTGCATCATCTGCTAATCTTCTTGCTCTGTAGTATGGGATAGGTGAAAGGCTGAAAAAAAAAAAAAACAGAGCAAAGAGGGGCCAGTATTTGTTGTTGTACATTGTTGCCTGGGCACATCCAAGATCAAAAACATCAGCCCAGTTGCTCCTCCAAAGGACAAATTAGTCAAAACTTTGATGCCAGCCATGGTGGTGACATTGCTCCTGGCTCCACTACCAAAAATGTTCTATATAGTAGGTCTAGGGTTTAATCTCTATACCGACCAGCCACCGAAAAAAAAAAACTTCTGGGCCAGCCCTGTGGCTCACTTGGGAGAGTGCGGCACTGGTAGCACGGAGGCCTCGGGTTCAGATCCTGTATAGGGATGGCTGGTGCGCTCACTGGCTGAGCGTGGTGCAGACCACACCGTGCTGAGGGTTGCGATCCCCTTACCAGTCAAAAAAAATTAAAAATAAAAATAAATAAATAAAAGAAATGAAGACTAAACTAGAAAGTACACAAGGGCAAATAAACACAATAGATAATGCCTTACATAGAAGGTAAAAAGAGGGAATTCTTAAAAGGAAATGAAGAAAGATATTTTTAAAAAGGATTAGAGGCTGGCCCGGTGGCGCACTGCTACAGTGCGCCGCTTGGGAGCACAGTGGCGCTCCTGCCGAGGGTTCGGATCCCACATACAGACTGGTTCCTGCTCACTGGCTGAGCGAGGGGCGGGCGCAGCACCGAGGGTTGCGATCCCGTTGCCGGTCCCGGTCCGGTATGGGTGCGACACTGAGGGTTGCGGTCCGTTGCCAGACACGAAAAAAGACAAAAAGGAAAAAAAAAAGGATTAGAGATAGTGACAAATACTGAAAATAGGCAAAGAAGATTAAAAATACAGAGAGAGGGCTGGCTGGTTAGCTGAGTTGGTGAGAGCATGGTATTGTTATACCAAGGTCAAGGGTTCAAATCCCCAGACCAGCCAGCTGCCAAAAATAAATGCATAAAAATAAAAATATAGGGCCGGCCCGGTGGCGCACTGCTACAGTGCACCACTTGGGAGCGCGGCGGCGCTCTCTCCGAGGGTTCGGATCCCACATACAGACCGGCCGCTCACTGGCTGAGCGAGGTGCGGGCGCGACACCAAGGGTTGCGATCCCGTTGCCAGTCACGAAAAAAGACAAAAAGGAAAAAATAAATAAATAAATAAAAATAAAAATATAGAGAGATAATATGAGTCCCTGAAGAAGAAAGCCAAAAGCAAGGGAACAGAACAAATACTAAAATCTGTTCAAGAAAAATTTCTTAAAATAAAGAAAAAATTGAAACTACATATTGAAGAGCATACTGCAAAGCTGAAAATATGATTGCGAAATGACCACCACCAAGACATATCCTAATAAAATTACTGAACTTTGTTTTGTTCTCTTTTGGTGGCCGGCTGGTATGGGGATAATTACTGAACTTTGAAGAAAAAAGAAAAAAATCCTTTAGGCATCTAGAAAAAGCAGAGTCCATGATTTAGAAAGGAAAAATTAGATTATCATTAGACTCTTCAACAGCAATGCTTTATGCCAAAAGAAAATGCAGTAACATACTTAAGAGACTCAAGTAAGGAAAGTGGGAACCAAGCAACAAAGACTTTGTAAGGAGGAGTATAAAAAGTACAGACAAACTTAACAACATGCAAGATCTCAGGTAATACTGTTCCCAAGCACCCTTCCTGAGGAATCTAGTAGAGAATGAGCTTCAGCCAAGCAAAATGAGTAGAATGACTTAAGGACTAGAGGTATTAAATATAAGGTTACCTGTAGAACTAAAACTACAGAAGGGCTAAGAAGGAGAGAGTGTAACATATAATGGCTATATGCCCTGACAATGTAGATTTACTACAAAAAAATTTTAATGGTGTGGAGAATGGGAAGTGCATTAGCAACACACTTTAATGTTTTCAGTGTTCAAAGAGATGGTAGTGGGGTTTTTTTTCCATTTTTCATTTTTATTTATTTATTAAAAAAAGATGACCAGTAAGGGGATCTTAACCCTTGACTTGGTGTTGTTAGCACCACGCTCTCCCAAGTGAGCCACAGGCTGGCCCCCATTTTTTAAATTGTGGTAAAACATATATATCGGGCCAGCCCGTGGCTCACTCGGTAGAGTGCGGTGCTGATAACACCAAGGCCCTGGGTTCGGATCCCACATAGGGATGGCCGGTTCGCTCACTGGCTGAGCGTGGTGCTGACAACACCAAGTCAAGGGTTAAGATCCCCTTACCGGTCATCTTTTTAAAAAAAAAAAAACATATATATCATAAGGATTTCCATTTTAAGCATTTTTAAACGTACAATTGCATGGAATTAATTACATTCACAGTGCTGTGCAACCACTACCTCTAGTTCCAAAACTTTGTCATTACCCTAAACATAAACTCTGTACACATTAAGCAATAACTTCTCATTGTTCCTAGCCCTCCCTCCCGAATGCCATCCCCATTTCTGTTTATCTCTAATCCATTTCTGCCTCTGAAAAAAAATTTTTCTTTTTAATTTACTTGTTCTTAATTGACTCATGATAATTGTATATATTTATGGAGTACAGTATGATATTGGATACATTTATACAGTGTGCAGTGATCATATCAGGGTATTTAGCATATCCATCACTGTAGAGGGTTAGAAATCTTGATTCTTTGATTATTAGACAGGTCTCTTTATCTAAAAACTTATGGGACAAAAGTTCTTAGCAAGGAGGCAATGGCCTACAGCTAGGGGGCAAAAGCCCATCTAATCAATTCTAATCGCTGTTTAGGTATGGGATTGTATATTTTGATGCTTTAGAGTTAAAAGGTGGTTGATATACTGATCTTAAGAGATTTTAAAGAACTGCTGTAATAAATACGTAAGAAATGTTTGCTGAAGGGAAAACTTTTTGTTAATGGAAACTTAAGATACAATCACATATGGATTTAATCATAGGAAGGTAATGATTGTTTTAGCTGTTATAAAAATAGTTATATCTTAAGTTAAAGATAATGATCACAGTGTAAGTAGCTTAACATTTCATTAATTGTACTTTGGTATGTCACACTGTTAGTTTTAATGATGTTACTATTTTCCATAGTTTAAGATATACTTAGCCATGGATAACAATTGTCACATAGCTGATGTTTGTCAACTGATTTTTCTTGTGAAACTTCCTTGTCTTTACAATACAAACAAAAACTAACTTTGAGTTGGGGCTGTACCCAGTTTCTCCTTCTAACAGAGGAGTTGCTGAGGTGCAGTCCCTTCATGCTTCTCATTGCATTCATGTTGCTTTGAGTAATCTTTTTTGTGTCTCTGTTACACAGTGAGAAGTGTAACACATCACGTCAGACATAAGCCACATCTTTGTGTTGGGAATGTTCAACATCCTTTCAACTAGCTGCTTGAAGTTATACACTAATCTGTTGTTGACTGTGGTCTGCCTATATTGCTATACAACAGTAGATCTTATTCTTGATAGTGTTAATATTGTTATTCTCAGAGTGCTTTGTGTGTAATATGAAGTAAAAGAAATGAGTAATTATGGAATATTTTAATTCTATCATCTCCTATGTCCTTAAAAACAAGGATTCTTGGTATGGAAGAAAGGGAAAGAGATTAGGTACAGCCCTTTAATCTTGAATTTGAATTGAGAATATCAATATGTACTCATGGAGGTATTTTACCATATGTATGTGTGTGTGTGTACACGTGCATATGTGTGTGTGTGTGTGTGTGTGTGTGTGATATATACTGTCTCCCAGCTTTGTCCACTAAAAAGGCCGAGCTGTGATCTTGAAATATAATTTCTCACTTATAAAACTCAAAGCTTCGGGCCGGCCCGGTGGCGCACTGCTACAGTGCGCCGCTTGGGAGCGCGGCGGCGCTCCCGCCGAGGGTTCGGATCCCACATACAGACCGGTTCCTGCTCACTGGCTGAGCGAGGTGCAGGCGCAGCACCGAGGTTTGTGATCCTGTTGCCGGTCCCGGTCCGGTACGGGCGCGACACTGAGGGTTGCAATCCGTTGCCGGACACGAAAAAAGACAAAAAGGAAAAAAAAAACAAAAAAAAAACCTCAAAGCTTCTTGGAGAAGTGGCTGATTCCAGTCTGGACAAGAAGTGTACAAGATGACCCAGGAGTATTTTGTCATAACAAATAGCAAGGAAGTCTATCAAGGACAACTAGGGCCAGGTCAAAAGGACTCAGGACCCAACTTGACACTCCACTGGCCAAAGTGGGGGCAGGTGGCACTTTGATAATGACAACAATTCCTGTTGATTGAAACCCATCAAATGTATATAAATCTATAACTTAATAATGATTTTTTTTAATGGTCACCCTTGGAGGATGAAAGGGATTCAATTCATTATCTTGAAAACTGGTGGGAAAAGGGAGTGCCTATGTGAACTATACCACTTGGAAAACAAACAGATGAGAGAAAATTTCTCCTTATAAAAGTATTTCAACTAATCAATAAAATAAAGTTATAGAACTAAGGGCAACATTTTGTAATCCTCAATGAATTAATAGATACAGGCAATAAGCATCAACATTTAAAAAAAATCACAATCACAGAGACTACTATATTTTTATGCCTCCTATAGTCTTGCCAAGATGATCAAATCTGAGTCTGATTCAGCCTCTGGATCCAGTTACCAACTTACAGGTAATACTGAGGGCACAGGAACATATAAAACTGCATCATGAGTGTGTAGTCAGCAAAATCCAGACTGTGGTAAACTATAAATCAAATGGCTCAGAATCTTCAACAAATAACTTTTAAGGAACTGAGAAAATGTTGAAAGGAGAACCTTATACATTAAGAGACTTAAAGACACATCAATTACTTTTAAATGGACAAGGCTATGGGCCGGCCCCGTGATGCACTCAGGAGAGTGCGGCGCTTGGGAGCCCAGTGGCGCTCCCGCCGCGGGTTCGGATCCTATATAGGGATGTCTGGTGCGCTCACTGGCTGAGCGCGGTGCGGGCGACACCAAGCCAAGGGTCGCGATCCCCTTACCGGTCACAAAAAGACAAAATAAAATAAAATAAAATAAATGGACAAGGCTAAACTATAGTGTCTAGGGATAAACAGTTGAAGGATAAAAATTATAAAAAAGAAAGAAGTGAATGTTATAATGTCAGGAAATGGTTACTTCTAGGCAGAAGAAGGGGATCATAATTAGGATGGAACACATGGACAGGACTTCTGGTTGGGCTCTAGTTCTTTTTTTTTTTTTTTTTTTTTCTTTTTTTTTTTTTTTTTATCGCAACCCTCAGTGTCACGCCCGTACCGGACCGGGACCGGCAACAGGATTGCAACCCTCGGTGTCGCGCCCGCACCTCGCTCAGCCAGTGAGCGGCTGGTCTGTATGTGGGATCCGAACCCTCGGCGGGAGTGCCACCGTGCTCCCAAGCGGCGCACTGTAGCAGTGCGCCACCGGGCCGGCCCTGGGCTCTAGTTCTTGACATGGCCAAATCTGTGGTTACAAGAGATTTTCCTTAGAATAATTCATCAAGCCTTACATTTTTGTGTGTGTTTTCTACATTTGTGCTTTGTTTCACAACGAACAGATTTTTTTAAAAGAATAACAAGGGAGAGTTACAAACAACTTTATGCCAATAAACTTAACAACTTAGATAAAATGGACAAATTCTTTGAAAAACCCACCTACCAAAGCTAACTCAAAATGAAAAAAGTCTGGGCCGGCCCGGTGGCACACTGCTATAGTGCGCCGCTTGGGAAGTGTGGCGGCGCTCCCGCCCGAGGGTTCGGATCCCACATACAGGCCGGTTCCCGCTCACTGGCTGAGCGAGGCGTGGGAGCGGCACCGAGGGTTGCGATCCCGTTGCCGGTCCCGGTCCGGTGCGGGGGCGACACTGAGGGTTGCGATTCGTTGCCGGACACGGAAAAAGACAAAAAGACAAAAAAAAAAAAAAAGTCTGAATAGCCAGCTCTATGTCCATCAAAGAAATTTGTTATCAGAAACATCCCCTTAAAGAAAACTCTAGGCCCAGATGATTTTTCTAGTGAGTTATATCAAATACTAAATAATACTACCAATCTCACACAAATGATTTCAGAAGACAGAGAAGGAGGAAACACTACTTAACTCTTTTTAGGAGGCCAGCATAACCCTGGTACTAAAACTTTTTTTTTTTCCTTTTTGTCTTTTTTACTGACCAGTAACAGGATTGCAACCCTCGGTGCCGCGCCCACACCGGGGACCAGCAATGGGATCGCAACCCTCGGTGTTGCGCCCGCACCACGCTCAACCAGTGAGCGGGAACCGGTCTCCACATGGGATCCAAACCCTCGGCGGGAGCGCCTCCGCGCTCCCAAGTGGCGCACTCTCCAGTGCGCCACCGGGCCGGCCCTAAAACTTTTTTTAAAAAAATGTTTATTGGGCTCTCGCCTCCAGCGGTCCAAAGCAAGAGCAGAAGCAGAGACTGTTGGCTCGAGCCGAGCAGAAAGCTGCCGGCACAAGGAATGTCCTCACAAAGAGACCACCTGTCTTTCGAGCAGGAGTTAATACTGTCCCCACCCTGGTGGAGAACAAGAAGGCTCAGCTGGTAGTGATCACACATGACGTGGATCCCATTGAGCTGCTTTTTTTCCTGCCTGCGCTGTGCCATAAGATAGCGGTCCCCTACTGCATTATCAAGGGGAAGGCCAGACTGGGACGACTAGTCCACAGGAAACCCTGCACCACCGTTGCCTTCACACAGGTTAATTCGGAAGACAAGGAGCTCTGGATAAGCTGATGGAAGCCATCAGGACCGATTACAATGACAGATAGATAAGATCCGCTGTCACTGGGGAGGCAACGTCCTGGGTCCAAAATCTGTGGCTCACATTGCCAAGCTGGAAAAGGCAAGAGCTAAAGAACTTGTCACTACACTGGATTAAATGTACACTGTTGAATTTTCTGTATGTAAAGATAATAAAAATTTTCCTTCAAAAAAATAGTTAATGGGAATATTAAATATCAACTATACTTTATCATATTGAGAAATTATTAACTTTTTAGGTGCAATAATGGTAATAAAAGTCCTTATCTTTTAGAGATACGTACTAAAACATTTACAGATAAATTGGTATGATATCTGGTTTTGCTTCAAAATAATCTTCGTTAGGGAGGGAGTAGTTGAGTGAATATATAAACCAAAATTGGCCATGAGTTGATAATCATCAAAGCTGGGTGACAGGTGCATGGGAATCCATCACACTATTTTCTCTACCTTTGTATATGTTTGATATTTTATGTAAAAAAACAAAAAAAATAACTACAATGATTAAAGACATTAAGTATATAAGAACTACTGATTCATAATAATAATTTTAAAAGAGAGAGTAAAATAAAACAAAACCATTGGACAGCATTAGAAGTTGCTAGGACACCAATGTACTATTTTGAAAATGATAAGTAAAGGACAAGATTTAAGCATTTATCTTGCCATTCTGGTATGAACTTTGTTTCAGGGTAACCAAACAGTCCTAGAGGATGTGAAAAAGTTTTTCTGTACAGAATTAGAGCTAATAAATGAAGAAGAAATAATAGCATTAGAAAATCACTGTTTTATAATCCCTAGTGAAATAACCAATTCATAAAATAATCATCAATGAGTGGTAAAGCAACTTGGTGAAAAGTTGACAGGGAACTTTATGATGCAGGGATCAGGTTATCATCATGTGAAGATAGAAGGAGCCCGGGACTTGAAGTGGACAGTAGAGGAAAGCTGTCCAACCAGGAACACCGGCGCTGTGTGGAATAAGTGAAAAATAAATCTTTATTGTGTTAAATAACTGAAATATGGGGGCAATTCATTACAGAAGTTAGCTTACTGTAAAAGTATGCCATTTATATATATTAAAACACATAAGCACATAATTATATATATTTTCAAAGATACATACATATCCATACGTATACTGACACATGTGAGTGTATAAGCTGTCAGGAAGAGGAATGAGAATAGGGATCAGGAATCAAAAGAAAAAAATGAAACAAGAAAGGGGCCTAGTATCAACTGAGGACAAGAATTCACCATGCTCTGAGGAGTGTGGTTTAACTGTTAAGGAATAAATAATTTTAAAAGGAGATACCTAACCTACCCTTTCCAGAGATAACCCAGGCTAGTTCACTGGGAGTGTAATTATCTTCCGCCTTGAGGAGCAGGAGCACAAAATGGCTCTGGAGAGGAGACAGTATTGAGGACAGAGCCTGCTGGAATCCTCCATCGTGGTCACCAGGAGGGCCTCAGGTCTAAAGAGTTCCCTAAACTGAGAAATTTTCTCAAGTCTCACCTTCACCCTCAGACCTCCCTGGTGTGATTTAGCAGGAGGCACTTGCCATTCTCCAGACATGGAGCCTGGACCTGCCATCTCCCCCTTGGCACCACCCCTCACTCCAGACTGAGGGAGGCTGGACAAAGCACAGAGGTTCATCTGGTCCTGGGTGCATCCTTCTGCCCACCCTCCATCCGTGCCTCTCCTCTAGCAGGTGTAGTAACAGCCCTTCCCCCAAAGATGTCTACTTCCTAATCCCCAGAGCCTGTGAATATTTTATTTTAAATGGCAAAAGGACTTTGAATATATGATTAAGAATCTTGAGATGGAGAGATAATCCTGGATTATCCCAGTAGGCCCAATGTAATCCTTATAAGAGGGAGATAGTACAATTAGAGAGACAGATGTAGGGATGGAAGCAGAGGTCAGGGAGGAGAGAAGATTCTATGCTGCTGGCTTTGAAGATGGACGAGGGAGCCATGAACAAAGGAATGCAAGCAGCCTCCAGAAGTCGGAAAAGGCAAGGAAACAGATTCTTCCCTAGAGCCTCCAGAAGGAATGTAGGCCTATCAACATTTTGACTTTAGCTCAGTGAAACAGATTTCAGACTTCTGATCTCCAGAACTGCAGGATAATACATTTATTTTTGTGGGAATTCGTTACAGCAATAATAGGAACCTAACACACTGCCCCTGCTGCTGGGCAGCACTAATCTGTTCTCCTAGGCCAGTGAGGTCTTTGTGAGTGTGGGGTGGGATGGGCAATCAGAAGACTTCCTGGAAGGCCCTGCAGTCAGACAGATCTATGTTCATATTACAGCTCGTTACCTATCTGACCTTGAGCAAATTTCTAAGCAATACTACATTGCTAACAATGCATTGTTTATAGAGTTGCTAAGAATTAAATAGAATTATGTTTTAGATTACCTAATTTATAACTGACCAACTTGCTTTTTTTAAACGTAACATCCTTTTGGATTTACACACATTCATTGAACAGGTGTCACTGAACACCCAGCGTGTGCCTGGTACCACACACACAGTGAGCTTGTGTCCACTCCAACCCCCCAGCTTTCTCACCGAAGCTGCCACTGAGCTTCCAGTCAGCCCAGTGCTCAACCTCACCGTCCCCATCCTAAGTGTAGGCCCTGACACCTGCCCACTAACATGGTCTCATGTCCCCTTGATGGACCCATCCCAGCCAGCACCACTCCTTACCCTCCCAGCTGTTCCTGCAGCTGGCAGGAGCAGTCTTATCTCTGCCTTTACCCTGAGCCCTGACAAAAGCTCCCAGCACACTTGGCTGTATGTTCCCTGTGATCATACTTTCAACATCCCGTTTTCCTCTTATTCTCTCGTCTCTCTGCTCCTGTCTCCCTTTTCCTCCCTTCTCCTTTCTTTGAGCTCCTAACAGCTTCTCCCTGAAACCTGGAAAAACCTAAGCTAACAGCAGAGCTGTGCCTTAACCAGACATTCTAGAGGCAGGTAGGAAGGACAAAGGATGTGTGTTTACTGGGGCTTCTGGGCTTCTCTCGCAGTGAATTGTCATCTAAGGGATTCAGAGAAGATGCCTAGACCTACCTGGAGTACTCAGACAGCCTCACTCACCCCACCTCTTTAGCTCTTCACTACTCTCAGGTGCTTATCCAACTGGCCTGTAATTCCTTGACCTGTGAAGCCCCACCACCCACCCACCTCTTTAAGATCTGGATTCCCTAACTTCACCGTTCCTTACCCCAACCCCTGCTTCTAACCTCCAGGTCCGAAATGCTGAGCTCTGTCCCCATAATGTCTAGACCTTTTCCCCCTCCCTTCCCAGAAAAAATGGTTGGTCTGAGATTGATTTTCCTCAAACTGCAGTCCAAACTAATGTACCCTTCACCCGGGCCAGGCCCCAGGTTCTCTTTCCTCACAGCCTGAAGCTCTTTCTCTAAAGACCGAGCTGCTTTTTTTAGGGTGGTGTGAAAACTTGAACATTATAACAGAGGGAAAATTGCTTCTCGTCCTTTTGGGCTTCAGTGGTGTTGACTGAGAATAGCCTGGCCAAGTGGTGGAGTTGTGGGCATGCAGGCAGATGATCTGCGTTCTCTAACCTGGGCACTGCCACAGGCTTACAATGGGTAACGCTGGGCAAGTCTATGCCCTCTCTAGGCCTGACTCTCTAGCCTGTCTGTGCACTGAGGGAACTGGTCTTCTGGAAGGCGGGACAGTATTTTGAGCTCAGAGGTTCCACCCATTAATCAGCAACTCCAGCAATGGTGCAAAATGGCCACAAGGGGGAGGGCAATCTCTTCAGCTCAGGACTTTGTAGCTGAACAGGTGAGCCCTAAAGAGGAACACAATGAACAACGGTAGTTACCCAAGGACACACTACAAAATGGCAACAGAGTAGGGACTGGAATAGGAACTCAAATTTCCAGTCTGAGGGAAGTCAGGAACCCCAGGGCCATGAGGAGTGGTAAGGAGAGGTCTGGTGGGCAGCAAAGAGACTGAGAATGTACTCTGGAGATTTCAATCACTTTCAGGGGATGGGAGGACAGAGGGTCCTTAGGGGAGAGCCCTGGACTGATGTATTGCTCCAGAAGGATCAGAGTGTGTTGACCTAAAACAAACTGAGGCTGAATATATAAAGCATAGGTTTTATTGGGCCAATATGACCATTGCAACCAGGGAAACACATAGGTCGGGTCGCCCTGAGAAATGCGCTCCAAAGAGGACCAGCAGAGCTCAGCATTTTATAATCACATGAAGGGGGAAGAATCAAAGAGAGAGAGAGAGAGACAGCTCTACCCAGTCACTTCATCAGTTTTTCTATTGGTTGTACATAATGTACAGATTTGGGATTGTTACTGGGTTGTATCTTATATGCAGGGATCTAGGGTAAGGGTTAGAAGCATTCTAGGTTATTTTATGACTTTCTGGTGCCATCATGTCTGCTTCTGAGTAAAAATGGTCTTATGATAATGTTTTCCAGGACATGCGGACATGGACCTGACTACTGACTTATCCCAAATCTCCCAAGGCACTACAATTTAGCCAACCTGGTCATAGCAGATTTTTTTGTTATCAGGTAGCAGTTCCAAAACAAGTCTTGAGGAGTTTAGGTAAAGTAGAGATGACCTACTTGGCTTCCTTTCCTTTGCCAACATAGAAAGAGAAGTAGAGAAACAGCAGGAGTTACTCCAGGATTTGGGGAAGACTCCTCTAACTTAGGAGGGCACAGTGAACAGCCAAAGATCATCTGACATCCTTTTCCCTCCTTTTTCCCTTCCAGTACTCTAGTTTCAGGGCCCAGGAAAGATAGAGACCAATATATGGGGAGTTACCTGGGGTTCAAAGGGTTAACCTCCAAGAATTCATTCTCTGATGTCAGCTATAGCCATTGTCCCTCCTCTCTCTAGGCCTGTCCCCTCCCTGAGCCCCAGGGTGGCAGCTTCCCTAAATTCCTTCTTTGGTGTAATTCCCTAGGGCTCTATGACCCAGACCCAGACCCAGACCAGTCCCTACTCCCTCCTCTGGTCCCAGGAATCAAGGGCTTGCTCTAAGGGAAGAAGCAAAGAGGACTTTCCCTTGCTCCCTCCCTGTCCCAGGATGGGGCCCAGGGACCAAAGCGCCTCTGTCTTTCCCTGCCATGCCTCCACATTGTAGTCCAGACAAGGGGATTCCTTGTGTCCCAACCTCAGGCAGGCATCCTTGTGACCAAACGGTGGAAGGCAGGGGGCAGGGTGAGGGAAGGGTAATTACAAAGTCAAAGAAGATGACACCTCCAACCGCATCCAAAATGCTGGTACACCCCAAGAACTCTGAGACCTGGCTCCCATCAGCAATGGGGAGAAGAGGCCAGGAATCATCTGCATGAAAAAGGCCTGAGGCCTGAAGAGGAAACTGAGAAGGTGTAGAGACACAGAAGCTGGACCTCTGGCAGGCAGATATAGAGCCAGAATACAGGAATGAGGACAACCCAGAGACAGGGTAAGACAGTAGACTGTGCCAGGCCAGGCCAGACAGACTTGAGAGCCAGAGGGGAAGGCTGCTGATGGTTTTTCTCCTTCACAGCACAGGGATGGGAGTGCTGGCACCACAGATGCATCACAGAGGAAGTGAGGCCCCCGAGGATAAAGTAAAAACACCTTGTTTAAAAAGAAAAACCTTCTGAAAAGAAGCACAAACCTCTGACAATGAGAAACTTTCCTGCCAGGAGGGACGATGTGTTCTCACTCACAAGAAGTAATGGTATAGACAATAAATGATATGGTCTCACTTAGAAGCAGGGGCTCAGACACTCTTATACCATTCTATCACCACCCAAGGACTGGCACCGAGGAAGGGCTAGTCCATCCTGGCAGGAAATGACATCACTCAGCAGATACGAAGGGGTGGGCCTACCAACCCCAAAGGCTTCTGGGAATGTCCGTGTCCCTTCTCTTTTTTTTTTGTCCTTTTTGAGACCAGCCGCACCGGGCGGCGGGAGCGCCGCCGCGCTCCCAGCGCTGCACTCTCCCGAGTGCACCACGGGCTCGGCCCCCATGTCCCTTCTCAATCCTCCATCTTGGCCAAAATAGGGGCCAAGGCTTCTAGAATTTGAGTGAGGTATTTGTACCCCCATCTCTTTATCAGTGATCTCCTGGGGGTCCTAAATTCCTTACCTAGTCAGGAGGGAGAGGGGAGAGCTACCATTATGTTAGGAGCCATAGGCCAAGCCTCTAGAGTCACTATTTCTATGGAAATAGCTGTAGCGACTTGCTAAATAAAGGATAAAGGCAGAGACTCCCTAAGGACCAGGAGAGAGCCAGGTTTCCGTGGTAACTAATTTCAGTACAGCCTCTTCCTAGTCCCAGACTGAGGGAGAATAAATTTTGAGGGAGACCAGGGCTGAGGGATGAAAGAGCCACAGAGGTACAAAAGGGTGGGAAAGTTGTTACAAGAAGGTCACATCATCCTGGCACTGCCCCCAGTACCAGTGGTCCTCGAAGCCCAGCTTGGCACTCTCGTCCTCTGGTGACTCAGGTGGTCCACCTTGGAGCCCCTCCCCTGGGGGCTTCTGTACAGCCTTCAAGCTCCCTAGCTTGGTGGCTATCAGGTCCACCTCAATCCTGGCCCTCCCCCCACCAGGTAGAACCTTTGCCCAGTCCATCTCAGGATGGGGAGCCCCTGGGGGGCCCTGTTCAACCAGCTCGCTGGGGGCCACCGTGTCCAGGAAACTGCCAATAGAGACACTGTCCAGCCGGTCAGTGAAGCTGGTGTCTGGCAGGCTGTCCCAGCTGCCTCGTCTTGAGCGGCCTGGGCTCCCGCCTGTCAGACTATACTGGCTGCTTGTGAGGCTGCTGCAATGGCTGGTCAATGTGCCCCGCTCCTCCAACAGCCAACGTATTGCCTCGATGCCCTCATTCAAGGTCACCAGCTGCTGCAGGATCTTCACGTCAATGGCTCTCAGGTAAGCCTGAGGGAGTAGGAGAAGAAATTAGTCCTAGGTTCTGGGCCATGGGTTTCCTCAGTGTTTCCAGAGGCTCCTACCTTATGGGCCAACCAATTATGCTTCACTTCCAAGAAGCATGGAAGTACAATGGTTTAGGGCCGACTGGTTAGCTCACTTGGTTAGAGAGAGGTGCTGATAACACACAATGGCCGGGGTTTGATCTCTGTACTGGCCAGCCAAAAAGAAAAAAACACCTGGAAATATAAAGAGTGTGGCCTTTTTGTGCTGTTTAAAATTTCAGCTCTACCACTAATTAGCTATATGACTATGGGCAGCTTTCTTGTCTTCTTTGAGCCTCAGTTTACTTGTTTGCAAAACAAGGCCAAATCACTCACCTCACAGGCTGTGAGGATTTTGAAATTCTGTTAAGTATTCAGTCTGGTGCCTAGCACAGAGTAAGGTCTCAGTAAATGTTAAGTATTAAAATCCAATCCCACTGAGCTTTGAATTTCATATTTAGGGTATTAACTATTGAAATGGTCCAGATTCACCAGTGAGACTTATACACAGCCAAACAACAGCCTGATAGAGTGTTAATTGGGAAGCAGACTGGGCCAAAAGGAGGTAGAAGCTGGGGAATAAAAAGGGAGTAAACCTGGTTCCCTAGTTCCTTCAAGGTGTTGGTAGCAGGTGCTGAGGGAGGAAAGAGCCAGAGTTTAAAAGGATCAGAATCCCACTAGCTGGGGATTCAGGGCTTCCTTCTACCACATACCAGTCTCCCTGTCTGTACTGGAAGTAAGTTTACTTACTGGTAATCTCCAGGGTCCCTTCCAAGCTCAGGTGCACTGAGTTGCCTTCCCCAAGCACAAGTTTGAACCTGTCCCTCTCCTGCTCAAGAGCCTTTATGAGCTTCGCACTGCTCTTAAAGAGCACTGAATCCTAACCATGAGACTACCAGGGAACTTTGCACTGCTTAGAGGAGGAACTCTAAACACTCTAGCAGCTGGCATTCAAAAGCGAGGCATAATACAGCTCTTGCCCATCTCTCTCATTTCACCTCTAGCATACTTCTCTGTGAACCCAAGGTCCTGCTACAACATGACTTATCAAATTTAATTTTATTAAGTTTTACTTTTAATCAAAGTAACAGAGGCACATAAAGAGGTAAACAGTTCTACAAGGTTTATTATGAACAATAATAGTTTCCCTATCATAGTCCTAAATCCCAATTCCCAAAGAGAAATACCATTAATTTTTTAGCTGTTTATTTTGGTATTTACCTACTACTCTCCAAATAACATCCTTATGGTGCAATTTCTTGATTTTTAAGTTTTAGGTGTTTTTATTGACTTCCCACACTATAGAAGGTTAAGGATTTAACTTCCCTGCCCACTCCCCACTTCCCGGCCATACAGACACCTTTCCCATCTCCCCAACCTCCTTATAGTAAAATTATTCAGTGTTTACCTTCTTAGAATTTGGAAATGCTATTTACAGCTAAGCCATGTATTTTACTATAGTAACTTTTTATTTATCACAACTTTATGTTTTACTTAGAATTATGATTTTGCTTTGTTATGTAGTTATCAGTAAGTCATCCCCAAACTCTCCCCTAATTGTCTTAATTTCTTTCTCAAGGCTTTCAAACATACCATATGTTCTATCTAGTTCATCCTTTAGAGGCATCTCTTTAGGAGCCTCCTGATCTGCTCCAATCTGTTTCCGCTGCACAATTCTCGTCCAGGGATCACCCTTTGCTATTGTCTTGGGGATTCCATTTGCCTCTTTCCTTCACTGAATCCTTTGTTTCTTAGATCCCATATTTTTTTTCTTGATTTACTCCATTTAGGTAAGTGGTGCTTTTCCTCCAGTAGCATCCTGAGAAATTCTGCATAGGAGGTAACTTTGTCAAAACTTTGCATGTTTTAAAATGTTATTAGTCTCACCATGCACTGTTGATAGTTTGACTGGGTTCATAATTCTATGTTGAAAATAACTTTTCCTCAGGATTTAAGGCATTGTTCCATTGTTTTCTAATTTTCAGTGTTACACTTTGAAAGGCTAGTGCCATTCTAATTCCTGATCCTTGGATGTGACCATTTTCGCACTCTTGCTGTAAATTTTTTAGGATCTACTCCTTGTTCCCAGTGTTCTAAATTTTCACAGAAATTTGCCATGGTCTGGGTCTATTTTCATACATTGAGTTGGCCACTTGATGGGTTCTGTCAATCTGGAAATTCATGTCCTTCTGTTCTGGCAGATTTTTCTTATTTATTTGATGATTATTTCTCCCCTCCTTCAATGTTTTTCTATTCTTGTGGTGTTTTTTTTTTTCCTCTTCCATCTCTTTCTATATCTGCCCTAGTTTCTGAAATACTTTAACATTATCAACTCTTCTTTTGAGTTTTTCTTTTTTCTTTCTTTTTTTTTTTTTTTTTTGGTTGCTAGCCTGTACAGGTATCAAACCCTGGGCCTTGGTGTTATCAGCACTAAGCTCTAACCAACTGAGCTAACTGGCCAGCCTTTTCTTTTTAAGTCATATTTTATATTTCCAGTGTTGCTTCTAGTTCTCTGAATGTTTTCTTTTTTTTTTAATAGCTTCCTATTTTTGTTCATGGCTACAGTATTTTTTTTTATCTCCTTAAGGATATGGTTAATGATTTTTTTTTTTTTTTTTTTTTAAAAAGATGACCGGTAAGGGGATCTTAACCCTTGACTTGGTGTTGTCAGCACCACGCTCAGCCAGTGAGCGAACCGGCCATCCCTATATGGGATCCGAACCCGGGGCCTTGGTGTTATCAGCACCGCACTCTACCGAGTGAGCCACGGGCCGGCCCAAGGTTAATGATTTTTATAAGTTCTCATCTCCCTGTGTTATCTCCATTTCATTCAAGTTGTTTTTATTTTCTGTTTGTTTAGGTCTATATTATTAGAGGATGAGATGTCTTATAGTCTTTAACTGCTGCTCACACTTCAGGGAGGGTCTCTAAACTGATTGGGGGCTGGCCAGTTAACTGAATTGGTTAGCACATGGTGCTGGTAGCACCAAGGTCCAAAGTTTGATTCCTGTACTGGCCAATTGGCAAAAAATAAATAAAATGATTGAAAATTCTATTTGTATGTATGGGCTTGTCAACTCTGAGCCTCACTACAGGGTGATTTGATTGGGCTGTTTGATTGGAGAATGTCTGAAGCCAGTATCTTTTTTTTTTTTTTTCTCTTGGGTTCATCATATTTCCCATATTGTACCCATCTAGAAAGTATAATGTAAGCAAGGCTGCCAATATTCTGCAAGCCAAGTAGGGATAAAGTCTGGGAGGGATATTTCATAATATTTAGTACATTTTATTTTATTTTATTATTTATTTATTTATTTATTTTTATTATTTTTTATTTTTTAAAAGATGACCGGTAAGGGGATCTTAACCCTTGACTTGGTGTTGTCAGCACCACGCTCTCCCAAATGAGCAAACCGGCCATCCCTATATAGGGATCCATACCCGCGGCCTTGGTGTTATCAGCTCCGCACTCTCCCAAGTGAGCCACGGGCCGGCCCAATATTTAGTACATTTTAATTTGATATCTCTTGCCCTCAACTGTGCTGCTGTCTCCCAGTCTGGTGATTATCTGTTATATTCTCCGTCTATATATGGCATTTGATGAATGTTTATTGAATTATTCAGGAAATAATTGTTTTATTTACATCTACAATGATAAACCAGAGTAGGACCAAGCATTTGTACACTGAAAAAAACTAGCCACTGGAATTAAACAGACCTGGATTCAAATTCCAGTTTTGCCATTAATGAGACTTTTTTTTTCTTTAAACCTCCATTTTTTTATTATAATATGAGGATACCATCTAATTTAAAGGCTTGTCCTGAGAAATGAAATGAATATACTAATATGCATCGCATACTACCTGACAAGTACTAGTTAGGCAATACATGATCGCTATTCGGCTCTATGTATTACTATGGTCAACTTATTTACTATGGCATAAACACAGAACAAGATTTTACACCCGAAGTTATTTGCATTTTTGGAAGAATATCACAAATCTCATTAAATTAAACAAGTAATTATTGGGTACTTGGATTTTCTAATAATTACAAAGATAATGAAGAAATTGTCGCTGCTTAACAGAAGCTTGCAGTCTCAATAAGGAGAGATGAACATAAATAACTGAGATATCACAGACCATACAGATTATTAACGACATGATAAAGGAGATTATCTTCAATTCTTTCATACTGGGGACAAATATGAGTATATTAACAGGGAAAACAACAGTCCTAGTCCATGACCAGACTAAATGCATTAAACAAAACTCATACTAAAAAACTCTTCTTCTGGGCCGGCCCGTGGCTCACTCGGGAGAGTGCGGTGCTGATAACACCAAGGCCCCGGGTTCGGATCCCATATAGGGATGGCCGGTTCGCTCACTGGCTGAGCGTGGTGCTGACAACACCAAGTCAAGGGTTAAGATCCCCTTACCGGTCATCTTTTAAAAAAAAAAAAAACTCTTCTTCTGCTGTTTTCTCCCCTCTCTCTATCCCTCCCTTAGTTCATTCCTTCCATTCTACTCTTTCCAAAACAGTCTTTCCTCCAGTCTTCTGCTAGATAAAGGAGTGGCTGGCATATGGTTGCACAGTTAGGAAGGGGATCTTAGTATATGATTCCTTTTTTTTTAAGGATTTTTAAAAAATTTTAATTGACATTTTGTAATTGTACATGCTTATGGGGTAAATTTGATGTTTTGATACATATATATGTTGTACAATGATCAGGTCAGGGTATATGATTCTTAAACAGACATTCAACAAACCCTTTTGTTTCAGCCTCACTTGTGCCCCCAAGTTCCAGAAATACCTGGTGCTTCCAACTCCTAAGACCTTTAAGGGTTTTTGTAGTATAAAATGGGTTGCTTTTCAGCTTTTCCCATTGCTGGTTTGGGATTCAGCTTTTTTCAGGTCTGAGTTTGTCACCACTCTCCCTTCTGTTTTTCAGCTTCCAAAATTTTGTTCCTATCATTTTCTCTCTTATTCTCATTGTCGTAATGGCTTCATGCCTTTTAAAATAATCCTTCTATTGGCTTTTTAGGGAATGGAGGTAAATGCACGAGTTCAATCTACCACTGGGAACTGCAATTTACAATGACTTTATTCACTCTTCAAGGCCCAGCTCAAATGCCGCCACCTCTAGGAAGTCTTCCCTGCCCTTCATCAGGATGGAATTCATTCAGTCAGTCATGGAACAAATATTTACTGAATGTTTCTTTCGGCGTGGCACTGTGTTAGATGAAGGAAGAAAAGGGACCATTTCTTGCCCTCAGAGGGTTCATAGTCTAGTGAGTAAGATAAGATAATAAAGCAAGCACTCAAAATTCAGTGTGGCAAATGCGAGGGGAAACAACTGCTGCACAGAGGGCTGAGGTCAGAAAATGCTTCCTAGGATAAGGGACATGAGCTGAGACTTGAAGATTAAGTAGGACTTAGCCAGATAAAGAGGTGGAGAGAAGCATTCCAACCAGAGGAAACAGCCTTTGCCCCCTCTAATTCAAAGTGACTTTTCCAGGGCACAAACCCGACCATGGTGTCACTCTATAGCCAAGACTCTTCCAGGAGGCCCTCCCTGGGTTCCAACAGTACTTATACATCCTGTGCTAGAGTCATTAGTCTGTCTGCCTCCTTCCTTAACCCAGACTTGAGCTTCCTCAGAGCAGGTCCTGCCCAATTAATTTCTGGTGCTTGGCCTAGGTTTGGGTAGGTCACATTCAGTTCTGTGATTCTCTTGCCTTTACTATCCTCAGCCTCACTGATGGTTCCCAGGGTTCAGGGACTGGGTTATTCTGTGTTGCTGGGAAATGAATCTCAGGACCAGATTCTACAATCCTGTGACAGTGGGATTCCCTGACTATGACAGCATCACTCCCCAGAATAGAAGAAAGCAAGGCTTTCTTGCCAAGAAAAGAAACACTCATTTCACATAATCTCTTTGGAAATAGAGTGGGGGATAAACAGCTCAGGCCACGTGCAGCCTCAGAGGCTACCCTAACCCAATTCTCTTCCCAGGAGGTTCAGGCTTTCTATTCTTCCCTTTAACATAGACATATCAGACTCTCTGCCCAGCCCTGGTGTCCTAGGTATAGCTCTCTCATTGCTCAATCTAAATCAGGCCCTGGGGTAAAAGGTGGAGATCCCAGCCCTAGCTCCCTGGTGGTGGATTGAGAATCCCGGACTGTTGTCACTAGAAAGACTCTTACAGATCATCTGGTTCCACAATCCCACCTACCCCAAGCTCACCACCACCAAGAGGCAGAAAAACTGAGGCCAGGAGACAGACAGGGCCCTGCTAAAGATCACAAAATGATTCAGAAAGAGAGCCAGGACTTGAACCCATGACTTCGTTCTTCTTGCCTAAAGCTTTTTCTCATACCACTCCATGGGGGTGGGTTGTCATAGCAACCGTTCTTTGGGTCAGAGAACTAAGGAGGGAATGTTGCCATTGTTTCCCATTCCCACATATTCCAGAGTCTGGCTCTTTCAGTCAACCTTTGAAAGGGGGAGGGAAGCGAGAGGAAAGAGGCCTGGAGGCAGAGTTGACCTTGGCCCCAAGGGCAGGCCTGCCCACTCCCTGTAAGGAGAGCTGAGAGAGGGACAATTGAAGGACAGTCCTTAGATTGAACCAGTCCTGCCTCCAGTGGTTCCAAGGGAAACCCCCTGCCCCACCCCTGCCCCACCCCTTGTCCTTCCTGAGTGCAACCCATTGGGCAGGGCAGAGTGCATGAAGGGATCAATGACATCCTGGCCTGTGGAGGGAGAAAGTAATGGGGTAGGGGTCCTCTCCTTGTTCCAGCCCCAGAGGGCTCCCTCCCTTGTGCTCTTCACAGGCAGCCTCAAGCCCCAGGCCAGCTGGGTCAAGAGTACAGAGAGACAAAATCAGAAGTTAACTGTACCTCCTTAAAGTTTACAAACAGGTAGTCTCCACCAAGGCAGAAGAGAGTTAGAGCCAGTGAGATTAGGAATGGCTCCTCCACTATATGAGTTCAGGCAAGCCCCTGAACACCTGCAAGCAGGTTTCATCTGTGAGATGGCAGAATTGATGACCACTTTTCTCATTTCAATGACATAAAATGTGTTTAAAGTGTCTGGCACAAAGCAGGTCTCAACGGTAAAGATGTAAAGTGTAGTCAGATGATCTGGGTTCAAATTCCGGCTCTGCTTATTACTTTTTGCATGACCTTAGCCAGTTACTTAGCCTTTCTGTGCCTCTGTTTATCTATGAAATATCACTAACCTAATAGGGTTGCTGTGAGGATTAAGATATAAAGAACTCAGCAAGATGCCTGGCACCTGCAGTCCATGAAAGTTCATTTTCAAAGCAGGGCAGTCTAGATAGGCTCTTTCTAGGCCTTGACGTAAGGTTTGTACAATGAGCCAAAGCCAGTCCCACCTCCCCCCTTAGGTAGGTACAGTCACAGCCCTGCTTTGGAGAATTTGGCACTCACCTGCAACCTTCAACGCCAAGCACACACTTGGCATTCAAGTCCTTCCCCCAGGGAACCTTCCCTAACTGTTCCACCGACCAGGCTCTCCTCCCAGCCTCTCATCTCAGGGAGTGAGAGCCCTGGCTGGTCTGGGAGCCCTCATGACCCTCCCTCTGATCCCTCACAGATCAGCCTGGCACAGAGCTGGGCTCACAGTGGGGTTCCAGGAAGACTTATTTGCTGACATACTCACTGTGGCTTCTGGTTCTGGGCCCAGTGGAGGGAGCGGCTGGCAATTCCTCAGTTCCCCAGAACTGGCTACAAAGTGGCAGCAGGTGTAAATCACCTCCTTCACCGGAATCAGGGCCCTAGGGAGCCTGCTGGGGACCCAGCTGCCCTTTTGGCTCTGAATCTAGACCAGCAGCAACAGGGAAAGGGGAGAGTTGCTGTTTCCTCTTCTCCCCAAGAAGGTACAGGTGAGATCCAAAAACCCAATATACCTGGAGATTAGTTAGATTGAGTCTCAGGTGAGGGAATCAACACTGCTGGTGCTGCTACTCCGTCTCTGCTAGGGGTCTAGGAATTTGCAAATATTTTAAGTGGAGCTGGGGGGTTGTTGAGGAAACAGAGGATGTTTTCAGTTCCCCTAGTCCAGGCAGTCAGCAAATATGCCCTTCACCCACATCTCTTCTGTGCTGAACCCTGTCATAAACACCAGGGTCTCAGGAACCAAACCCTTTCCCAGTTGACGAGAAAAAACTGGCTGCCTTACGATGGGGGCTGAGGGGCGGGAAATAGGTGGTCCCTAAGGTGGGGTGGGTGGGAGGCGGGCGGGAATCTGTGCTGTGCTAGGTTCTCAGTACTTTCCAGCCCTCACCTCCCGGCTCCCATTTGGCAGGAAAAATTTCCATCAGCCTGTGCCTCCCACCCCAAGTTCTCAAGACCCATCAACACCTCACTCACTCTTAGGGTAATTAAAGGACGTCACTCCGCCCCTACCCAGGGTTTGTGGATTGATCAGATCTGGGAGTCATCCTGAGGAGTCAGGTGGGAAGTTCTAACTCCCTCCTCTCCAGCCTAACTCTGGGGGCGTGAGTCTCCCTTCCGGCTCTACACTGGGGACCCGTCCCCCCCGGCCCGTGGATCCCACACTCACCAGCTCCATCCTCAGAGCCACGATCTTGTCCCCCAGGCTGTGGCCCGTGCTAGGCTCCCCCGGGAGGAGCAGGGCGCCAGAGGCTCCCGGCTCCCACTCGCCTCGCAGCCCGCGGAGCAGCCCTTCGGGGGTCTTCCTGCCCACCTTGCCCTCCACTTCTCGGAGGTCAGGCGTCTGGGACTCCACGGTCCCCTCCATGCGGGCCCAAGCCTAAACAAGACTGGGCGACCAGACGCCAGGGTCCCGCTCCCAGGGGTCCTCCTTTCCCCGCAGCTAAAGCGGAGCGGAACCGGTGGGTCCCCGCCCGCGCCGCGCGGGGGCAGGAGGAGGGCGCCGTAACACTCAGAAAAGCCGCGCACAGCAGTGTGTAGCTACATATTCGAGTGCTGCGCACACAGCCTCTGGATGGCGTGGGGCGGCGCGATCTCACATTTGGACCTGAAGGAGCATTCGGAGAGCTCATTGCTTTTCCCCACGTTGGCACTGAATCCAGCTAGGTACACAGCAGGCGCCCAATAAATGTTTTCTGCATGAAGACTAAGCAGCCTCAGTCAGGGATGTGGGAGTTTAAGGAACAGTGGTAACAGAGCTGCAGAGGGTTTGGAAGGCTTCCTGGAGTAGATGATCTGGGTCTGAAACAATGACTAGAATTTAGCTAGACACACACCCCAGTGGCTAGACTTCAGACTAAAAGAGTAAAAAGTGAAGTTCTTCTGGCCAGTGAGGAGCAGTCAGTATTGAAGCTGAAGAGATCTGCATGGGCTTCGTCTTGCTCAGGCTTACATGCAAGATGCTTCCTAAGTTTGTGCATATAAATTATCTGTGAATCTTGTTAAGATGCAGGTTCTGATTCTGTAAATCTGGGGTTGGACCTGAGATTCTGCATTTCTAACAAGCCCCCAGGTAATGGTCATGCTGCTGGTCCAGGGACCACACTTTGAATAACCACATTATAGAATATGGTTGGAAGGTGTTTGGATTTTATTCTACGGGCAATGAGGGACCAAGAAAAACTTTGTTTTGTTTTGGCTTTTAATCCAAGTAATTCCAGCCCATGGTTACAGAGGATTTACAATAAAAATATAGTTACCCCTACCATACCCTTTCACACCTCTAGGCCCACTCCACAGAGGCACCACTTTGTTATTTTTTTTCGGGGGTTTACACCCATAACTCTAAACAATAAGCTTATAACACTACTTAATTTTTTTTTTTTTGTCTTTTTTCGTGTCCAGCAACGGATCGCAACCCTCAGTGTCGCACCCGTACCGGACCGGGACCGGCAACGGGATCACAACCCTCGGTGTTGCGCCCGCACCTCGCTCAGCCAGTGAGCTGGAACCGGTCTGTATGTGGGATCCGAACCCTTGGTGGGAGCGCCGCCACGCTCCCAAGCCCACCGGGCCGGCCCACCACTACTTAATTTTAAACATCGTTTACTGGCTTCCTATTAAGATAAATATGCATATATGGATTTAACTCATACTCTGTACTTCCCTTCCCCCATTGGCCCAATATATTTCTATCATTATTTTTAGTTCATCTGATGGTTACCTTTGTAATCGTATGTAATTTTATTTTTTAACATATTTTTCCACAGTATTTCTTGATCTGTGGAAGGGTTTTAAGTCAGAGATTGACAAAATATTTGCCTTTTCAAAAAGTTACTCTGGATTTTGTAACGTGAAAGGATTGGAAGGGTAAAAATCTGGAGTCAAGGAGACTAGTTGGAAGGCAACAAACTGAAATGGCCTGGACTAGGGACTGGTTATGAGATTGGAAAAGAATTAGACCAGAATGGAGGGCTCTTTAGGATATAGGACTGGATCACTGATTCCATTCATTTAGTTATAATGGCATTCGATGCATATTTGTTCAAAAAAACGAATGATTTCAACAAATATTATGGAAAGCCTACTATGTGCTAGCCATTGTGTGTGGTATGGAGAATACAGTGGTGAGCAAAACATACCTGGACTGGACACTGGAGAGAGACAAAGAGTCAAGGATGACTCCCAGCTGTAGCCTGATGCAATGCACCAAGGAAGGGAACCCATAAGAGATCTGGGAGTGAGAAGAGATGATTCCAGTGGTCATGGTGTTGAGCTGAAGGGGCTTGTGAAGATGTCCAGCAAGCAGTTGGACACGGGTCAGTCTGGACCTCAGGAGAGAGGTTAGGACTGCCAATGGGAGTTTGAGAATCTAGATGGTAACAGAGGTCATGACAGTGAATGAGATCTTCCTTGGAGAGTGAGTTTGAGAGAAGAGAATCAGGGAGAAACCCTGAGGAACATCTTTTTATTTTTATTTTTTGGCAGCTGGCTGGGATGGGGACGCATACCCTTGACCTTGCTCTAACACCAAGTTCTAACCAGCAACGTCTCTTTAAAATGATAATAAAATGTGTTGGGTTTTCTTCTATTCTAATACATACTTATTAGGAAAAGCACCTATTGCATCAGCTCCTAAGACAAGTACTGCTAACACTCTGGGGAATACCAACCCACCATTCAGGAAGCAGATGGACTATGGGGAGCTCAAAAAAATCTAACTGGTCTTTTGGCTTCCTCTGTCTCCTTTCAATCCGTTCTCTACAAAACAGTAAAAGTTCTCTTAAAACATAAATCGGGTTGTATCGCCCCTGCCTGCCTACAACTGTTCCATGGCTACCAACTCATTTCAAACAAGCATCAATATCACCTAGAAACCTGTTCGAAGTAAAACATCCTGCCCTGACCCAGACTACTGAACCTAAAACTCTAGGGATGGAGTCTAGCATTCCGTCTTAACAAGCCCTCTAGGAGATTGTGATGCAAGCTAAAGTTTGAGAACCACTGTGTTAAGCTAAGTGCTTTATACGTATTATCTCATTTAAACTTTACAACTCTGTATCATTGCCAGTATAGTGCAGTGGTAAAGAAAAGAATTAAGGCCGACTGGGTTTCAATTCCAGCTCTCCCAGTTTTGTGACACTAGGCCTCATTTTCTTTATCTATGATTGGGATAATAGTAATACCTACCTCATGGTGTTTCTGTGGAATTGAATATAAATAACGTACTAGAACAGTGGCAGAACCAGGTTTTCAATACCCCCTGGCCGCCAAAGGCTGTGTATGGCCTAGGCCTGGCTAACAGCCTTGCCAGGGCAGGGTATGCGCGGGCGGTGTGCGGTCTGCGGCCGAGGCCCGTGGCCCGTCTGATCCTGCTGTGCCGTGTGATCTGGTCCAAGCCTCCAGGTCTCTGACTTGAATCGCGTTTGCCAGCAGCGGCGCTGCGGAGCGGACTGTCCTCGTTCAGCAGCCCACCCGCCAGCCGGGCTGCGAAGCTGCAGAGGAGGGTCTCAGTACTCGCCCCTCTCGTCACTGGCAGACACCCTGCGGCGGCCGCCTCCCTAAGCGCCGCCCGCCGCCCTCTCACCCCGCGGCGGCG
>NW_007726353.1:302740-324166 GCF_000696425.1 Galeopterus variegatus | reverse complement strand
CCGGGGCGGGGCCGCGAGCGGCATGGAGGAGGCGGAGGCCGCGGCGCGCCGGGCCGAGCGGTGCGGGCCTGAGAGGTGCTCGAGCGGGGCCAGGGGGTCCTGAGCCGTGAGTGCCGCCGGGCGTGGGGCTGGGAGGGGTGGCGCGGCCGGAACAGGGCTCGCGAGTCCTGGGAGGAAGAGAGGGGTGCCAGATAGGATGGGGCAAGGGTGGAGGATGGTGGGGGGAAGGTCGCTGTTCTTTGCCCACCCCAGGACTGGGAAGGCCTGAGGCTTGGTCCTTTTAGGGGCTGATGAACCTTGAGAGCCGATTATTTGGCCTCCCCCTTTGGGCCCTGGGCAGCTCTGAGTCAGATAGTTTCCTCAGCCTCAGGGAATTTTCAGGCGATCTAAACATTCTGAAGGTTTTCCTGCCAGGCCAGGGAAGTTGAGCCACTTTCCCCATGTCACACAGCATGGATGCTTGCAGGGAAGAGATGCTGGGAGGTCCTCCCTCAACTCCCCAGAAGGCATCAGACTTTGGGAGGAGCACCTTACCCCATGTGACCCTCTGGGCCCCTCAGATTCCTGAAGTCATGGGCTGGTGGCCAGAACAGTGGTGAGCCCCCCAATCCGGCATGGACGACTGGAAGCCCAGCCCCCTCATCAAGCCCTTTGGGGCTCGGAAGAAGAGGAGTTGGTATCTTACCTGGAAGTATAAACTGACAAACCAGCGGGCCCTGCGGAGATTCTGTCAGGTATAGAGATGTCTCAAACCTCCCTGGGGCTCCCTCCCAGCTTTACCCCAGCCTAGACTATGGGCACTGGGACCTACCTTGGCCACCCTCAGCTGGAAAGGGGCAGCAAGTTCCAGAGGGGAAATCTCTTTGTGTCATATTCCTACCAGGTAGTGGTTTGGACCCAGAGTTCTGGAACCGCAACTCAAGTACAATGTCCTAGGCTACAGAAGCCTGAAGTCTGATCAGGAAGGCTTTGTCCAAGGGCACACACTTGTTAGGCAGTTACAGCTAGGATCCAGGTTTTCTGATCCCCAGCTTGGTTCTCTGGACCTGGCTTCATCTTTAGGAACCAACTGTGGAGGAACCATGGAAAAGGCCTCAAATGGAAGAATACAAGAGCTCTGGGTAGGGAGGGCCCTCTGATGAAGGGGAAGGGTCAAGGGAGGTTCCCTGGAGGAGCTGACCATGAAAGTAGGCTCTGGCCCAGGGAGTAGAGCTGGGCAGACAGAGGAAGAGACAGGTCCCAGGTTCTCCCTGTGCCCTCACTGTAACCAGGGCCCTCCTTTCAGGAAGACCCTCTATGATCTGGAGGGGGTACTCCTCTTAGTCATCACCATCCCTCCCCTCAGACAGGAGCTGTACTTTTCCTACTGGTGACTGTCATTGTCAACATCAAGTTGATCCTGGACACTCGGCGAGCAATCAGTGAAGCCAATGAAGACCCGGAGCCAGAGCAAGACTATGGTGGGGCCAGGCTGAGGATGGGGTAGGGGGCCCCTGAGATCTCACGGCCAGAGTGGCAGGCAGATCCCAAGGGTGTGACTCTGCTGGGGAGACTATCTCCATGACCTGTTGTACCCTCATAGATGAGTCCCTGGGCCGCCTGGAACCCCCACGGCGCAGAGGCAGTGGTCCCCGGAGGGTCCTAGACGTGGAGGTGTACTCAAGCAGAAGCAAAGTGTATGTGGCAGTGGACGGCACCACGGTGAGTGGGCCGGGGTCTGGTGTACAGTTAGTACATTCTACTCAGGGCATGGTACACTGGCTGTGGGGTCCACTGCCTGAGTGGGAACTGCAACTCTGCCAATTTCTAGCTGTGTGACTTCGAAGCCCTTAGACTGGGACTAATGGTTTCTACTCATCAAGATTAAATAAAAAGTATGTGAGATGTCATATGTAGTAAGATCTCAAAAATGATAAGTAGTGTTAGTAGCAGTTAATTCATTGATTCATTTATTTCATAAGCACTCTCCGGTCCTTTCTTTAGCCTCAGACTTGTGCTGGGCACTGACAGCCTGGAGGCGGTCAGATCGGGCCCTGCCTTGAAGGACTCAGTCTGATAGAGGATTGTGATATCTCCAGGATGAAGCAGAGATAGTCAAGGACTCTAAGAACCATGAAAGTCATGGAGGGAAGTGTTGTAGAAAGAGGTGATCTCTTCTGATTGGGGTGCTGTGGAGGCTTCCTGGACGAGTTGGAAGAGAACTGTGTGAACAGATGTAGGCAGGAGGGGAAGTTTCATGCATCTGGTGTTTTAAGTGTCTATAAGACACACCTTGAATGCCAGAGCGAAAAATTGGACTTTGTCTCTGCCACCATAGGTGCTGGAGGATGAGGCCCGGGAGCAGGGCCGGGGCATCCATGTCATTGTCCTCAACCAGGCCACGGTAAGGTTCTACGGGTGGGGGACCCAGACGCTTGAAGCTGGGCTCTCCTTGCTGGAGACATTAACTCACAAGAGGTATGTCCCCTGCCAGGGCCATGTGATGGCAAAGCGTGTGTTTGACACGTACTCACCTCATGAGGATGAGGCCATGGTGCTGTTCCTCAACATGGTGGCACCTGGCCGAGTGCTCATCTGCACCGTCAAGGTCAGTGATTCTGTCTAGGCCTTGTCTCCTATACCCCCAGCTCCAACCCTGCTCATGGCCCTGGGTTCTCCACCCCATAATATACCATAGTGGGAAGAGCCTCTGAAGAAAGATGCCTCAGGTTCCAATCCTAGCCTTGTCAATTTTATTCAGCAAATAGCTATTGAGTACCTACTGTGTGCCAGGCACTGCTTTGGGTGCTGGAGATACAAATGGGAAACAAGACAGAGTTTTACCCTTATGGAGCTTACATTCCAGTAGGGCAAGATTAACAAAAACAGCCAAATAAATAAGTGTATGGAATGTCAGGAAATGATAACTTATGTGAAGAATAAAATAAAGGAGACAGAATGATGGAGATGCATTTTTAGAAAGGGAAGGCCTCTGTGAGGAGGTGATATGTGAGCAGAAAGCTGGAGGACGTGAGGAGTGAGCCAGGTGAATATCTGGAGGAAGAGCATTTTAGGTAGAAAGAGTGGCAAGTGCAAAGGCCCCAAAGTGGGAAGCTTGAGGAACAGCTAAGATGCCAGTGGAAGTGTAGCAGAATAGGGAGAAGAGGGGGAGGATGGTGGAAAGAGAACAGAGAGGTGGCAGGGGACAGAGGTGCAGATCGTGTGGGATCATGATAAGGACTTACTAGCTGGGCATCCTCGGATGATTCTCAGAATCTCTCTAAGCCTTCAGTTTTCTTATCTGTGAAAGATAGTAACCATACAGGGTTGTTGTGATAATTTAATGAGCTGATTTAAGTAAGAGGTTTTACATAGCACTTGATACATAGTTGGTGCTCCATGAGGCCAGGTCTCCTGGAACCATGTCCAGGAGGCTGACCACCTTCTTTGGTCCCCCAGGATGAGGGCTCCTTCCACCTCAAAGACACAGCCAAGGCTCTGCTGAGGAGCCTGGGCAGCCAGGCTGGCCCTGCTCTGGGCTGGAGGGACACCTGGGCCTTCGTGGGACGAAAAGGAGGTGCTGGCACCAGAGGCCATCTGCCCTGTAGAACTGAGGGCCTGGGAGGAGCAGGACCCCAGGAGATGGGGTGGAGTGGGGGCACATAGTGGGTTGGATGAAAGTGGGCGGGGGGATAGGAAGAAGCCCCAAAACTGGAGTCTGGGCCCCCATTACCTCTCATCCTGCCCCTGCTAGGTCCTGTCCTCGGGGAGAAACATTCTAAGTCACCTGCCCTTTCTTCCTGGGGGGACCCAGTCCTACTGAAGACAGATGTGCCGCTGAGCTCAGCTGAAGGTGGGGTTAGTGGCACCTGGGCTCTAGAGCAGTGTCTGGGCTGGGGGTGGGCATTTGGATTCTCTTTATGGGGCTTTATTCCCTTGACTGTGTGCCTGGGTATGTCCAGACCACACTGGCCTGATGCCTCCATCCTGTCAATCCCATCCCTGCCTCAGAGGCAGAGTGCCATTGGGCAGACACAGAGCTGAACCGTCGCCGCCGGCGCTTCTGCAGCAAAGTTGAGGGCTATGGGAGTGTGTGCAGCTGCAAGGACCCTACACCCATCGAGTTCAGCCCTGACCCGGTGAGTGGGGCCTTAGGCAGTGAGGCTTGGACTCTGTCCCAGCTTAACAAAGGACCATAGGGTTCTCCTTCCCCCAGCCTGGGTGGGAACCAGGGACTGAGGATTTATACTGAGCTCTGAAAGACAGGGTGTGGGGGAAGGAGCAGGCCCAGGGTTGTAATTGGGCTGAGTGTGTGGAGTGGCCAGAACAGAGAAGACCCTCTGCTCCATCCCTGTCTACTCTGGAGTCCCCTCAACCTTATCTCCCACCCCCTGCCTCTGCCTGAGAACTCATCCTGAGGTGGGGTTCCCAGTTTGGAGTGGGAATAAGGCAAGAGCTAAAAGCTTTTTCTCTCACAGCTCCCAGACAACAAGATCCTCAATGTGCCTGTGGCTGTCATTGCAGGGAACCGACCCAATTACCTGTACAGGTGAGCCTGGGAGGGCTCTATACCCAGCACTGAACAGGAGGGTGCTTAGCAAGTGGGAGGGTGCTTAGCTCATCTACCTGCAGGAGGAACTTTTGAGGTGGGCAGAAAAGCAACAGATTCTAAGCCCATTCACCTATGTGAGTAAGCATGGGAAACCTGGGCCCGTCTATAAACATAGGGGAGCCTGGAGTTGGGGGGACGAAGAGGCCCTAACCCATCCCTGGACTCCCCAGGATGCTACGCTCTCTGCTCTCAGCCCAGGGAGTGTCTCCCCAGATGATAACAGTTTTCATCGATGGCTACTATGAGGTAAGTGGGGCTTGGGGGTCCTTGGGTGGAGGAGCACAGGGCTGTGGGTGATGAGCTGCAGTGATCACTGAGGACTGGCAGTCCTCCCTGGAGGCAGCCCAGGCAAGGGCTGTGAAATGTGAAGGGCTTGGCGTGTTGGGGCCTTCAGAGGTGGGCAGGTGGAAAGTGGCCTCATATGATGACCAGTGGCCATGCCCCACAGGAACCGATGGATGTGGTGGCACTGTTTGGTCTGAGGGGCATCCAGCACACTCCAATCAGCATCAAGAATGCCCGCGTGTCTCAGGTACCACCTAGGCAAGGATGGAAGGGGCAGATGCCTGGCCCCACCCTCCACTCCCAAAACTTATGTGCCTTATTCCCACATTCCAGCATTACAGGGCCAGCCTCACTGCCACTTTCAACCTGTTTCCAGTGAGTACTAAGGATAGAACTCTTGGGTCTTGGGAGGGGAAAGGTGCACATAAGGTCTGGTTCCGTTACGTAGCAAGCTCTTCCCCTCACCGAGCCTCATCCTCCTGATCTGGGAAATGGGGGTAGTGCTGCCTGAGAAGTGGGGTGGGGGTGGAAGAGTCCACAGGATGGGAGAGGCCCTCTTGGGATCATGACGTCCCCCTCATCCTGCAGGAGGCCAAGTTTGCTGTGGTTCTAGAAGAGGACCTGGACATTGCTGTGGATTTTTTCAGGTAAAGGGGATGGCCCTTCTTTGTAGCTCCTGTAAGCTGCAGGGGGTCTCTTTGCTTGACTGGGTCTCCAGGGAAGAAGGCAGTGAGGTGTCTTAGAAAGCTTTCTGGAGGGGGCCGGCCCGGTGGCGCACTGCTACAGTGCGCCGCTTGGGAGCACGGCGGCGCTCCCGCCGAGGGTTCGGATCCCACATACAGACCGGTTCCCGCTCACTGGCTGAGCGAGGTGCGGGCGCAACACCGAGGGTTGTGATCCCGTTGCCGGTCCCGGTCCGGTATGGGCGCGACACTGAGGCTTGCAATCCGTTGCCGGACACGAAAAAAGTCAAAAAGGAAGAAAAAAAAAGAAAGCTTTCTGGAGGAAGTGAGGTTGAAAGTTGGGGAAAAGCATGAGCAAAAGTAGAATGGCAGGTATTGGGGCTGGAGAAGAAGATAGGGAGGATGAATGGAGATGGTGGGAATTGCGGGGAAGGAGGCATGACTCTCAAGTCCCAGCTCCAGCTCTTCCAGCATCACTGTGTGACTGGGTTTGTTCTTGCCCCTCTCTGAACTCTTGGACCATGCCTCACTCAGTTTCCTGAGCCAATCCATTCACCTGCTGGAGGAGGATGACAGCCTGTACTGTATCTCTGCCTGGAATGACCAGGTAATCTGGATGGTCAGGGGTTAGCAGGGAGTCTGTAGAGGCCTCAAATTTATGCCTCCTACTATGGCCCCCTGTGCTCAGGGATATGAACACACTGCTGAGGACCCTGCACTACTGTACCGGGTAGAGACCATGCCTGGGCTGGGCTGGGTACTCAGGAAATCCTTGTACAAGGAGGAGCTTGAGCCCAAGTGGCCCACACCAGAAAAGGTACCTGGCAGGGTAGGGTGAATGGACTGGAATCCTCTACCAGTTGGAAACGTCTTAACCTTCATAATCTTCCATGGCCCCCAGCTCTGGGATTGGGACATGTGGATGCGGATGCCCGAACAACGCCGGGGCCGAGAGTGCATCATCCCTGATGTCTCTCGATCCTACCACTTCGGCATCGTTGGCCTCAACATGAATGGCTATTTCCATGTGAGTGGAAGACAGGGACAGGGCACACTATGACAGAGTAGTCAAGAACATGGACTCGGGAGCCAACAAGCTCTGCCACTTACTAGCCATGTAACTTTGGGGAAGTTACTATCCTGTTTTTGCCTCAGTTTCTTTACTTGTAAAATGAGGATAAAAATACTACCTACCTCATAGGGTTATGAGGTTTAAACGAGTAAATATGTGTAAAATGCTTTGAATTGTAAGTAAGCATTATATAAGGGTCAGCTGATATTATTTTTATTATTACCATTCTTAGCACTAGACTGTGGGTGTGGGGACGGTATTTCGGCTTCCAAGCACTGGTCCAGCCCAGCAAGCTCTGCTCCTTCCTGTCCTTGCAAGTGCTGGGGCCCATGCCTCAGCCTGAGATGAGCAGGGAGGTCCCCAAACCCCCACACCCCACCTGGCTGTGTCCAGGGAGCCACTCGCCAGTTACAGTCAGGGGTTAGGAGGGCCATGAGATAGCCCAGCCCAAAGGAATGAACAGTGTCCAGCTTAGAACCTCCTAGAAGCCAGAAGGGCCCTCAGAGGCCACTAATACAAGAGTCCCACTCATCTCCCAGAGAGGGGCAGGCATGCACCTCGGGTCACGCTCAGTACCTGAGTCGTAGCAGTTTCCTCTCTCCCAGCCCAGCTTGTCCCTTTGCCCACCACTCCCAGCAGGGCCTCTTTCTGGCTTCTGTGGCTTTAGAACAGCAGGCCCAAGGAGAATCATTGGGGACACGGACTAGCTCACGGGTCAGTAGCATGAGCTATCCATGTGGGCATGAGCTCTTCAGCAATGGTGGAGCCTAAATTAAAGCTAGTAAGAGCTTGCCAAAGGTGTTGCAAAGAGGACACGGAAGACAGGAGGAAATTAGAGGGCCCTTTACAGGTCCGGGACTTCATTTGTGGGTCTTGTAGATATGTGGCGGGTCAGTGCGCAGGTGTGGGCCAGACAGTAGAGGCCCTGATTTTCACTCTCACACCCACTCCAGGAGGCCTACTTCAAGAAGCACAAGTTCAACACAGTTCCAAGTGTCCAGCTCAGGAACGTGGACAGGTGAGGGCTGGTGACAGGGCAAGGGGGAGGATATCTGGGAGACTTGATGACCAGTCCCTGACAGTCCCTTTCAATCCTGGGACCTGTGTGTTTATCCCAGCCCTGCTGCCCCCAATTCCCATGTGATTTCTGCCCTGCCCAGTACTAGCCATAGGACCGGAGGGGCTGCCACCTGACCTATTTCTCCCTCCTCCTCAGTCTGAAGAAAGAAGCTTATGAAGTGGAAATTCACAGGCTGCTCAGGTATGGCATAGGGTAATTGGGATGTGTAGGAGGGAGCGAGGAGTCAAATACTGGGGGTCTTGGCCCCATAATTTGCAGAGCCCAGTGCAAAATGAAAATCAGGGCCCCTCATTCAAAAATTATTAAGAATTTCAAGATGGTAACAGAGCATTAAACCAAGCACAGAGCCCCATGTGATACACCCATGAAGTGGACCTTCTTTTAGCCTTACTTCCCAACCCCCACTGCAGTGAGGCCAAGGTCCTGGACCACAGCAAGAACCCTTGTGAAGACTCTTTCCTGCCAGACACGGAAGGCCACACCTATGTGGCCTTTATCCGAATGGAGAAAGATGATGACTTCACCACCTGGACCCAACTTGCGAAGGTGCTTCAACATCACGCCCACCCCGGGAGTACCCATTCTCCTACACCTACACTGCCCCAAGATACGGGGAGCCTTTGTTCGGGAATCTTCAACCTCAGAACCGGCTCTTTATACTCTCAGAACTCCTATTCTACCCTTTTGTCCAAATCCATATTCCAGAGATGCTACCTCTTGCAAATTGAGGTGGCTGCTGAGAAGGGGTGGGGGGCTAGGGCTGTGCCACAGGGTCCTCAGTGGCCCCTCCCCACAGCTCTCTGACCCATGTCTCTCCTCCTACCCCATCCCCGCCAGTGCCTCCATATCTGGGATCTGGATGTGCGTGGCAACCACCGGGGCCTGTGGAGATTGTTTCGGAAGAAGAACCACTTTCTGGTGGTGGGGGTCCCAGCCTCCCCATACTCGTGAGTGACCTCTTTTTGCCCTGGGAAATGGGGGCCTAGGGGATTTGGAGGACATAGCTCATGACCTCTTTATTATATGTTCTTGTATTATCTTCCTAGAGTGAAGAAGCCACCATTAGTCACCCCAATTTTCCTGGAGCCACCCCCAAAGGAGGAGGGAGCCCTAGGGGCTGCAGAACAGACATGAGACCTCCAGGATTCTGCAGGGCTGGGTACTGTGTACCCCCAGGCAGGCTAGCCTTTCACCCCATACTGTAGAATTTTGTAGATGCTGATAGGGGCTCGGGCTGGTTTGTTTTTAACATGAGACTTAATTACTAACTCCAAGGGGAGAGTTCCCCTGCTCCAACACCCCTCTTCCTGAATTGGAGGTCTATTTATTTACTTCCTTGTTGGAGAAGGGCAGGAGAGTACCTGGGAATCATTGGGATCCCTTGGTCAGCTGATCCTGTCCTTTGTACACACCCTCATCCCAGGCCTGGCTCAGAATCTAACCTATTTATTGACTGTCCTGAGGGCCTTGGAAACAGGCCAAACCTGGAGGGCCTTGATTCCTTTCTGGGCTGGGGTAGTGCCCTGAGGGTAGTGCTGGCTCTTACTCAGGAAAATGCTGTGCCCAACCCATGGATAGGCCTACTTGGGGCCCACGTGCTGACACAGACTTACTCAGAGACTCTTAGACACTGGACCAGGACTTTTCTCAGCCTCTTCTTTGTCCAGATTTCCAAAGCTGGATAAGGTGGTCATTGATTAAAAAAGGAGAAAATCTCTGCAGATGTGTCTTGTGATTGTGATTATGTATGTGTGTGTGTTTGAGAGAGGTAGGGGAGAGAATAATCATGATGGATGTGACTTCTCTTTACTGTCCTCTACAGGGTTTACCTTCTTTTTTTTTTTTTTTTTTTTTTAAAGATGACCGGTAAGGGGATCTCAACCCTTGGCTTGGTGTTGTCAGCACCGCATTCTACCGAGTGAGCCACAGGCCGGCCTACAGGGTTTACCTTCTTTTTTTTTTTTTTTTTAAAGATGACCGGAAAGGGGATCTCAACCCTTGGCTTGGTGTTGTCAGCACCGCATTCTACCGAGTGAGCCACAGGCCGGCCTACAGGGTTTACCTTCTTTTTTTTTTTTTTTTTAAAGATGACCGGAAAGGGGATCTCAACCCTTGGCTTGGTGTTGTCAGCACCACGCTCAGCCAGTGAGCAAACCGGCCATCCCTATATAGGATCCGAACCCGTGGCCTTGGTGTTATCAGCACCGCATTCTACCGAGTGAGCCACAGGCCGGCCTACAGGGTTTACCTTCTGTTTAGGGCCATTTGGCCACCAGGGGATGCCCAAGTCTCAATCTCCAAGGTTTTTCCCCAGGCTCCATCCTAGGATAGCCTAACTTTAGCCCTGCCCTACTTGGGGCTGAGCTTGGAGCAGCCACCTCACACCCCTTTCCTACTGTTTAACTACCAGGCTGTTTCCTGCCTAGCTTGCCTGGGTCAGTCACCTGTTCCCCAGAGGTGGAACAGGAGAGAACAAAAAGGGAAACTTGGGGGTTGGAGAAGTTAATGGGAGAGCAGGTGAGCATAGTGGGTGTGGGAAGGAAGAGGATGAGAGAACTAGGCGGGCATCATTCAGGAGGCTAGGGCTGAGCTGCAGATGGAGGTGGAGGAGCAAGGATGTCTGTGACCTTTAGGGCACTTTGTGTGAAGAATTCCATATCTGGGCATTTTGCGGGAGAAAAGGGTTATGGATGTCTTCAGATTCTCACATAGCCAGTGACCCATAGATGTAAGTTAGATAGTCAGGAGAGAGTAAGAACCTAAAGCAGGGGTCATGATAGTTAAGGGATCTGTGAAGGACTTAGGATCAGGAGGATGAGCATAGACCACCTTTTGAGAAGGGGTCTTTCCTGACTCTGTATAAGTGTAGAGCCTTGGCCAGGGAGGGCAGCAACTTACTGGAACTCCCACCTTTCTGCCTGCTCTCTGCCCCTGCCTCCCCTACCAGTGCCTGGAGCCCAGCGTGGCGATGGCACTAGTGGTGTATGGCTTGGACGTTTCTAGCCACCCTGACGCCTTCAGTGTTTGCTGGAGCTAGAAGTTGTGCTTGAGGCGACACAACAGCCAGGTACAGGAACAAATCACCCGTAATGATGTAGAGGCCCGCCCTGGGCAAACAAATCCTTTGCAGCCTCCACACAGGCAGCTGCGGGAGGGGTAGCGTGTGAGAGGCACAGTATGGTGACAAAGGGGTGAGGTGGGCTAATTCCTCTCCCTGCCCAGCACCCCAGCAGGCTCCTGCTCTGGGCCTCACAGACTATCTGTCAGGCACTGTGTGGCTCTGGCCAGGTTGCTGCTCCTTTATGGACTCAGCAAGGGGTGGTAGTTCTGGGCTGCCCTGGAAAAGCCCGTGAAGACGGATACAGGGATCACAGGGAAGTGAGGAGGGGTCTGGTTTGTCAGGCTGGCCTTTGCTTGGTAGCAGACACTGTGTCCTCCTGCTATAGCCTCCCTCCTTTATGCTGTTACTCCTGCTACAACAGTGATCAGATCCGTGAAGGACCTTCTGGCCAGTTTCCCCTTCAAATGGAACTATCACCAGGACCACACCAGGCTCTGGGGTCAGACAGTCTGGGCCCGAACCCAGGCTAAGCTCTTCACTGAAGGCTGGGACTGGAGCAAGTTGCTTGGCCTTTCTAAGCCCCAGTGTCCTCACCTGGAGCATGAGAATGGTTAAGACTAAGAGATTAGGTCTGTAGAGCACTGGGTATGCCAACACCAAAGAAGAAATGAAGCTCTTTCTGAGATGCCCAAAACAGGACAGGTGAAGGGCTTTGCCTGAGTTGGAAGGGTAGGTGGCCGGCTCCTGAGGCTTCCCAGAGCCTGAAGAGTGACCCTTTCCCATTGCCCTGGTAATAATTCTGGTCTCCCCTCCCCAGCTTGTGCTTAACCTTGTTATTTTCATAGCTTTCCAGTCCAGTGCCCCCACCCAGGAGGGGGCAGTTTCAGGCCAAAGTCCTCCCACCTTATGAGAAGGCAGACTGGGCCGGCACTCACTTCTTCAGTGCCCTCTTGGCCATCCCTCCAGGCCTGGAATGCAAATAAAGGGAAGAATCAACCACCCCACCCCTCTTCTGCTGTCTTTCCAAAGGCCTGAGTAGCTAGCCCCATGGGAATCTGAGACCAGTTCAGGCAAGATGGGCCCCTCTCCCCAAGAATACACAAAGGGTCCAAATAGAAACATTTTAACTGGATTTGGTTTATGAGTTCTGATGTCCCTTCTATACATCTGCCTGCCTGCTCTGCTGATTTCGCATATGCCCAGGCTATAAGGTGCCTTTCTGTCATCACCCAGTGGAGTACTGGGATCACCATGAGCCCCTCTTGGCCTAAGAGGGTGTCAAGCGTTTAAGGAAAAGACGGGGGGAATGGGGGAATGGGCAGGAGAACTGGCTACCTTAGAGGCTCTGGAATAGGTGGGCCCCAACCCCACCAATGGAAGGAAAATCAGGCATATCCTAAAAGGGGTGGTCCCCATTTAGCTCCAGGTCTGGAGCAGCAAGGGCAGGCCCACTCCATCCTGAGTGATTCTATTAGATCCTGTCCCCACCCTGATCACTGCCATGTGGCAGTGCCAGGGTGCCTCCTCCCTTTTCCTGTGTGATGGCTGCAGTGGTGGAGGCAGAAGCAGACTTATTTCAGATTGTTGTACAGGTACATGGATACAATCATGGCAGCCAGCTGGTGGGGGAGGAACAGGAAGAGATGAGGGGACATGATTAGGATCCTGAAGCATTTGTCCCCTGCCCTCCAGACACCCTACATAAATCTCTGTTAGAAGTCTGTCTCCTCCAGAGAGGCCTCAGATGAGTCAAGCAGCCCTGGTCTGGAGGCAATATTCCAGCCCCAGCCTCCTCATCCGCTTACCTCCAGGACTGCAATTCCAGCTGCCACACCACCCACAGCGGCTGCATTGGTTCGGATGTCATACAGAAGCTGTTTGAAGCAACCCTTGGGGCAGGGGAGAGAACATTTATTGTTGGCCGGCCCCACCCCCATCCCTGTTTGCCACTCTGAGGCCATTAAAGCAGTCCCCACCCTTCCCATGTCGGCGCACACCTGTACATCACTGTTCTGAGCCTTGTCCGCGGAGCAGGATTCCGTGGTTGTGCCATTGTCGCCGCAACAGTATGGAGGAAACGCTCCGTCCTGCTCTGTGTAGTAGGGTGAGTCTACAAAATCCGTGTAGTTGTTGAAGCCACAGCACTTGAGCTAGAGACAAGGTGGGAAGGGTGGGAAGGGTGGTAAGTAGAGCCTTGCTTCTTTCTCTCCATCCCCAAATCTCCCCCAGCCCACCTTACCCCTTCCATGGTGAGATTCCACACTTGGGTGAAGTCCTTCTGAGAACCATAGTCTTTCTTGATGGCAGGCACTACCAGCGTCGTCAGGAAATTCTCAGCCTGTGTGAAGCAGGCCAGCGATTAGGGGCTGGCAGAGAAGGTGGCCATTCACAGGCCACAGATCACTTCCAGGGCTTTGCCCAATCTTCCTCCCTTGCCCCATCCCAGTGTCTCACCACTGTTGTATACACCAAGGCAACCACAGCAGCTGCAACCTCAGCAATGAAGATGATGAGGAGGATGGAGAAGAACTGAGTAGATAACAGGGGTCTGGGTTTTAGAGAGAGACAGACCCTCCTACCCTCCTTGCCCTAACCACCCCCTGTAAAAACGAGGTAGGGGACTCCTATGCTGAGGCTCCTGGAGTACAAAACAGGGTTTGGGGATCTCCAGGGCCTGGTGTCAAGGGTGAGGGGACCCCTGGTCATGGGTCTGTGGAGCTGGGTCTGACACACCATCATAAGGGCACACTTGTTCTCAGCATGAGCACCGTAGCAGCCCAGGAAACCAAGAGCAAAGAGCACAGCGCCAGCCGCGATGAGGAAGTAGCCCACGTTGACAAACTGCATGACACTGGACGACAGCGACCCGAAGATCTTCAGGAAGGATGATCCATCAATCGACACCCAGATGCCCACTGCCAATAGGGCCACACCACACAGCTGGGGACAGAGAGATCAGGCAAGCCTTGTAACAATGCTGACAAGTGGCTCATTGCCACACAGTTGAGTCAGGAGAATGGGAGCCAAAAACTTCCCCCTTCATTAGCTAGGGAGTCTAAAAACTCATCCTGTAGGGAAGGAAACATCCTCTAGAGCCAGAAAGATGGGAGTTGGGATGCCCATAGCCAACACCAGGCTGCACACCTGAGCAGATATATATGAGATCAGGGATTCTAGAAATATCTACAGGGTAGGGAGAGGGGCAAGACTTTCCCTCAGTGCTGCCAGGGTCCTGCAACATATCTGGGAGTGAAAACAGGCAGCTGAGTGAAAACACTCAGTTTCCCATTTCCTCTCTGGGTTATGGATGTCTAGAACTCCTCTGCCCTCAGATAGGTGGAAATAGGGAGTGGTAGCAATGAGCAGGCTCAACAGTCACCATAGTAACAGAGGTGGGGCTGAAGTTTACACCTGCTCCCAACCTTGCAGAGGGTGGAGGTTGAGAAGGTTCACCCACCTGAGGCTCCATTTGGCTCCCCTCCAGGATCAGACTCCAGGCCTGCCCCTCATCCAGCCTAGAGCTCCTTGCGTCACAAGTGGAAACTGAGACACCGGAAGGGGAATACAGCCAGAGTTTCTCTTAAAGTCTCTCTGGCTCAACCCTAAACCTCAGAGGGAATCCCAAGACCCAGATCAGGAGGGCCCTGCCCAGTTCCCAAAGCTCTCAGAGCAAAGCCTTGCTGACCTAAGGCTTCAGTGGAGGATCAGCCTGACACCACCTTGATGCCCACTACCCACTTTCCAGCTATAGAAACTGAGGCTAGAATCAGGAGTGAGATGGTAGATTATGGCTGGATCACAGGCATGTTTGCTCAAGGACAGAAAGCTGGGTTTCTAGCCCGCAGGATCAAATTTCAAGGAGCTTGAGGTTTGCCCTACCCTGCTCTGCCCAGCCTGGTAAGGCCTGAGCACAGAGGCCAGAAACCAAACCGGATTTGCCTTTAACTCCTTCACACCAGAGCCTCTACTCTTCAAATCCCTGGAATCCTATTGCCTCCTCCAGATACATGGATAAAAGCTAGTTCCCTGCAGCTAAAGGAAGCCCAAGGCACAGACCACATCAGTCAGAGGAGTCAGAGTCAGAGGGTTTACCCACCCCCAGCCCAATTTCTTCAACCTTGTCTACACTTCATGTCTCTACTTCCTTATCTTTTACTCACTCTAGGCCATGCTAATATGGTTCCTGGGTCTCTGGTAAAATCTTGTGCTAAATCCAGTGGACATTTCACAGACCATGTATCCTTCTTGACCTCTCTGATATCTCGCTGTCCTTGTTTTCCGCCCACCTCTCCGCCTGCTCCTTCTCCACCTCCTTCATAGTGGCTATTTCTTTGCTTATCCCTAATAAGTTGGGTTTTCCAGATTCACATTCCCCAAGTGCTCTCACCCACTCCCATGGCTTCAGTGACCACCTATGCACACATGACTTTCAAATATCCACAGCCAGCTTCAGTCTGAGCTGCACCTTCACTGGGTACACAGCTGACTGTGGGACATCCTCCTCCTGCCGCCCGCATTGCTCATGCCACAGATATCGGCATCATCACCAAGACCCTTGTCTCCCTTGCCCCTTCTTCCACCCCTCAGCCACCATCCTAGGGCTTAGACCTTTGATAGCTTCTCCCTATCTTAACCACCATCTCCAGGGTTTACGCCTTGTTGCTCTGCCTCTTAAACTTGCCCTACATAATCTGTTCCTGGTTTTCTGAACAATACCTGATTTCATTACTTCTGGGCCTTTACGCAAGCTTTACAATTCCCCCACCTAGTACAATACCCAGCTTCAGCTATTTCCTCCAAGAAGTCTTTTCCTACTAGGCTGAGTTCAAGTCCCTCCAATGGGCTCCCATAGCCCCTGTGCTAAGCCCAGATATACTACATTGGGATTGTCTGCCTATCTGGCTTACTGGACCTGAGCTCCTTGAGGGCAGAGAACAGCCTTGCTTATCTGCCACCCCAGCATCCAGCATGCAGTCTTAGGCAATGAATGTTTGTTGATTGAATAAGGGCTGTTTGAGACAGACCCTTCACTCTGACAAGACATGGGCCCTCTCCTTTTTCAGCTCTCATCATACAGAGGCCGCTGTATATTCTTCCATTTTAAGTGAATTTAGGTAAATCCTTTCCCCTCTCTGAGCCCTCAATGCTATAAAAAGGAGAGAATCACTCCTGCTAGCTTAATCTGCCCTCCCCTAAGCCTGGACAGAAGCTTCCTGGAAGGGAGGGGATGCCCTAACTTTTCCAGACTCTTCTTCACACACGCCCTGTATGGCAGCCCAGCTGTGACTGGGACCATGTATCAGCCTTTGGGGAGACCTCTGCATCCTACTCATAAGGGGAAGTTTGCAGCACAGAGTCTGGGCACAGTAGTCTCCCATTCCCCAGCTTGGGCTCTGCTCAGGTTGTTACCTACTCCTGTAGAGAGCCCCAAAGAGGCCACAACCTTCATACTTACAAAGATGAGCAAATTGAAGAGGAACATCATGGTCTTAATGAAACTGAAACACTGCATGGTGGCTCCTGGGAGGCAGACATAAGTGAGTTAGAACCTTGTCCCTTGTCCTCCTTCCCCCAGCCCCCTGACTTGTGCTGGCCCTGGTTTCTGGACCCTGACATCTAGCTTCTGGCAAACTGGACTCATATTTCACCAAACTTTCTCTGCACCTGGACTCTGACACCTTAGTTCCCATGTGACCCCCTACCCTGCTATACTACCCAGGCCCTCTATCAGCACCTGACACTCTGAGATCCTAACACCCCAGGTTCCTCGACTGGCACCCCAAGCCTGACTCCCACACTACACGTCACTTCATGCCCTTCCCTGGCAACTATATGTCCTGGGCCTCTCCCCAAACTAACCCCAGACCTTTCCAGGACCCTCCCCATAGCCCTTTCAGTGCCCCAAACCTGTTTCCAGGTTGATATCACTTCATAGTATAATCTCTATCCTATGCCATCACCTGTTCAGGGTCCTAGGCAGAGAGTTCTGAAAGATGGATGTGCTGAAGCTCCAGAAGGGACAGGAAAGCTCCAGGAAGCTGCCACTGAGTGGGCAGGCAGAGAGACGAGCTGGCTCACACACCACTGCTCACCTGCAGGTGGGGCAGGTGCTTTAAAGGCCTCCTTCTGCCAGCCCACTGGCCCCACCCTTGCCCAGTGAGCTTCCTCTTGCCCCTGCTGCCCCCTGCTGCCTGAAGATCGGTCCCCACAACCACAACCACAGCAGGCCTCCACCTGGCAACGCCACAGGCAACGCCTCTCCTGATCTTGAGAAGGGTGAGCTGTTTGGGGGTGGGCTCGTGGCCCCTCAGAACTTCCGTGTGCCATCCACTACAATAGTGCACGTACGCTTCTTACCCTGCATCTGCTAGTACACTCATTGTCCCCTATGTGCTCACGGGCGTACACATCTGCCCAAGCTGCCGTCTGTATGTTCACACACCAAACACACAGTTACATACATAAACACCTACTAGTGTTCTGGAATGCACACACACATGGAACTCTCAACATCTGAGTAACATCTGAGATACATACCTAAAGTCTCTCTCTCTCTCTCTCTCTCTCTCTCACACACACACACACACACACACACACACACACACTTTCAAGGAAGTGACCAAGGTCTGGCAGCTTCTGCTCTCTTCTCTGAGTAGCAAGTGGTTCCTAGTCTTCCCTCCAAAAAACCTCAAATTCCCCTTCTTTCTCCTCTCTTCGTCTTTCCTCTTCTCTTTTCTCCCTCCTCACCTTTTTCTCTTTCTTTTTCCCTCTCCAGTCTTAGTACTCTGTGTACACCACTTCCCTTTCTGCCAGCAGGTGACACCATGGTCCCATGAAGGAATCACCCTCAGTTCTAAGGCTCTGTAATCCTCATCTTCATTAATCCTCCCAGGGCTGCCTGTCCCACTTCCCACTCCAACCCTTCTGATGTAGAAATGCTGGGAAAGTCCCGGCTTTCACGTCACTCAGACCAGGTGTTCAAATCTTGGTTCTGTTACTTATTAGCTATGTGACCCTGGGGGCATTTCTTAGACTTGGTTTTAAGACTCTGTTTCCTGGTCTATATAACAGAATGGTTATGGGGTTTTAAAATGAGATTTTCTTCCTGCTCTGGGTCATAAGGGAATGAGCAGAGTAAGAAGGTCAGAGCAGGGAGAGCCACAGCCGGATGGGTTGTGGAATGGAGGAAGTGGATTTTTAAATTTGTTTTGTTTTCATAGTGGGAGGAGGCAGCTGAAGAGACAGGAGAGAAGGGCTAACAATATTACAGACTGTACTAATAATACAGACCATACTTTGAATGCATTACATAGATTGATTTTTTTTTCCTCTTCACAACAATCCTATGAGATAGAGTTTCCTTTTAACCCCATTTTAAATATGGGGAAATGGAGGCACAGATTAAGTACATGGAAAGATTAAGTACTTTCCATGATCACATAGTTCATAAGTGGCAGAGTCAGGATTCAACTCCAGTCAGTCTGGCTCCAAAGTTTGCTTCTTAAAAACCAAGCAGACTGTCTGTATTGATGAAGTTTCATGGAGGCAGGGCCAGCTTCCATAAAGAGCAGGGGAGGAGACCTTTGTTTGGGACCTGAAGAAAAGGAGGGGTACGGACAACTAGGTTTGTAGGTATAGTGGCTAGAGGCTCATGGGCGCAAGGTCATATTCTAAGACTGAGGATGGCGAGAGTAGAGGGTGGAGCAGGGGTGGGGGGGCTAGGCCTGTGCTGGTGGTGCTGAGGGCCCCACAGTCTCCTAGCAGGATCCTGTAGGGGTAGACAAAAGGAAGCTGGGAAGGGGGCCTTGGAAGAGGGGAATAAGAAAGAAAAGGAGAGGGTGCTGAGGGGTGGAAGGAGAAGGGGCAAGTCCAAAGTCCCACCACTCAGTGCAAGGCCAGGCAGAGCCACTGACTCTCCCATCTCCTACAAGAAAGCGGATGAACCCAGAGTTAGCACCTCTGACATCCCCAGGGGATCTAGCTGTTCCTCCACCTGTACTGACTGTCCATGTGGCTTTCTTTTTCATCTCAAAAAGAATTGGGATCAAGGCACATTCATCATTGTCCTTGGTACCCAGCACATATGAAGTTGTTAGTGAACATTTCCTGATGAATGAATGAATGAATGAGTACAGAATAGCAAGAGTTAAATGCTCTGGGCTTTGGATCTTGGCCATCATAGATTTGAACCCCTGTCTGCCTCTAATTGTGTGACTTCACCTCACAGCCTCAGTTTCCTTATACAGTTGATCGTCATTACTCATAGATTCCATATATGTAAATTTACCTACTCACTAAAATTTATTTGTATCCCCAAAACCAATACGTGTAGCACTTCTGCAGTCATTTATGGACATGAACAGAGAGGTGAAAAATTTGAGTTGCCCAGCACACTTGTCTCCAGCGGAGGTCTGTTGAACAAGGAGACTCTCTGCCTTCCTGTTTCAGCTCGTATAAACAAATGTTCTTTTGGCAGTCTATTTAGTGCCACTTTTTTTTTTTTACATTTTTTGTGTTTTTTGTTGGTGATTTCGCTGTCTAAAATGGTTCCCAGTTGTGGTGCTATCTAGTGTTCCTAAGCACAAGAAGGCTAGGATGTGCCCTACAGAGGAAATGTGTGTTAGATAAACTTCATTCAGGCACAAGTTCTGTTGGCCATGAGTTCAATGTTAGTGACTCAACAATATATATTAAATAAGATGCCTCCACACATAAAGCCAGGTTATATTTTCATCAGTTGACAAAAATGTTGTGACCAGAGGGTGGCAGCAACCTAACCTCATATTTCTTCAAGGAGCAATGGCTCAGTATTGGCTAATTCAGTGTTTGTGGTGACTTTATAGAACAAAACTATCGGGAATAATGAGAATTGAGTGTATATAAACAGGGATAATGATAAAATCTCCTTTTAGGGTTGTTGTGAGGCTAAATGAAATAATGTTTGTAAAGTGCTCAGCACAGTGTCTGGCACATAGTAAGTGCTCAATAAACATTTTTAATATTGTAAGCATGGATGAGTGAAAAAGTGAAGGAGTGATTTCCTTCTACTCGTAGACTTCCTTTTCCCAAGGGGCTAACCTGAGGTTGTCTGGCTCTTAGTCTGGCTTTTAGGCTGGGCCCAATGGAGAGGATTGTGAGGGAGACTGACCCATGGGGAGGGGGTAGGAGACGGGACTTGTAATAAAGAGTACCACCCTATGACAGATTCCGTATGTCATAGAGGCCTTAGCTACCCTGGCCAGCAGCACCCCTCAGGCACACTACAGAAGCTCCCTGTGCCCATGGGGCCCTCTCAGTTTGTTCATGCCCCTCGGCACCGGGGCATGAGGTCCCCCTACCGGAGGGCAGGTATGGGCTGGCCCCGACCCCGGTTTCCCAGGATGTTCAAGTGTAGCAGCAGAAGGTACCGGCAGAAACCTCAAGGCCCAGCTGCCACCAGTGCAGCCACCAGTCTTGCCACTCAGGTCATGAATATCAACAACAACCACACTGCCACCACCAGTGTGTGGATCCTCCCACCTCAAGGTTAGCCAGGGGGTGGTTTGAGAAGCAGGGCCACTGAAATTTTCCCCAACTGGTCCTGCTTAAGCACTCTAAGAGACAAACTCTGTGAAATACCACCTCCAAAGATATGGTGGGGTCTTGATGTCAGGCATCCCAAAATGCTGAGAGCCTCAATGGAGGATGGATTGGCTAGAAGCAGAGGGCTTGGGGAGGTGGGTGAATCCAAGGGCCAGTGGAGCTTCCACAACTGCTGCCTTCCTCACACCCCTTCCCTCTCCTTCTTCTCCTCAGTTCTGAGACACTTCTTTCAGCCTGGGAGCTTTCTGATCCTCTAGAAATGCCCAGAAGCTTGGCTTGCTCTGAACCTGCATCTCCTAGGAGCCATGGGCAATAAACAATGAACAAATAAAGTCATTCTGCTCAAGCTATTCCACAGTGAGGTGTTTCCAGCTGACTGTGCAGGGTGTGAGGGCAGGGCTGAGGCTGAATTCTCCCAGGGACAAGCTTCAGTGACAGCAGCAGGGATCACAGTTGCACAGTGGTAGGACAGGAAAAGGTCAGCAACACACACCATCTTTGACCTCAGCTTCTGAGCTGTCCCATGAGGTAGGGGGCTTTCCTGCCTTTCACTTCCATCTGCACAGGAAAAAGGGTCTCCACAGACATCTTGGAAGTTATAGGGAGGCATAGATTAGAGAGGGATAAGACAAAAACCAAAACCCCATGAGTGCTTGAGTATGAGGTGTATGTGCCTCTGTGTACCTGTGATGGTCAGTGTGTAGGTGTAGCTGCTGGTGTGTGTGTGTGTGTGTGTGAGATCAGGAGAATGAGAGTATAAGCAGATATGTGGCTGAATGTGCCTTTGTGATCGAATGTGCCTCTATGGCTGGCTATGAGTGTCAAGGAGTGTTATGAGGATACAGGTATGACAGGACACTGGCTCTGCTAAGAAGAATGAAGGTCAGGAAGGGGATGAGGAGCAGCCTAAAGGAGGAGAGGGTGGAGAAGGGTTAGCTTCTGAGGACGGCATACCACTTCCAGCCCCTTAGCCATTCTCTGAGGTCAATGTTTTCCAGGACTGGCAGCTGAGCTGGGTGCTTGGAGGTGGGGCAAGACTGTTTGAGCCCAGAAACGGGGGGGGGGGGGGGG
>NW_007726353.1:281390-302402 GCF_000696425.1 Galeopterus variegatus | reverse complement strand
GGGGGGGGGGGGGGGGGTGCTAAGCTCTCTGGTCTGGGAATTTTCCATTTGGATTTCTGAGTGTGTGCCCATGTGTCATTGGTGTAACTGAGTTTCTGTGGGGTGTGTTTTCATGGGATTGTGTCTTAGTGGCTGAGAACATTATGAGGGACCCTGTCTCTAACGTGTTGCTTTATGCATGAGTTAGTATGTGTCCCAGTGTTCCAAGATCTGGCTCCAGTTCCAGGGCTACCTTCCCTGAGGCTTGGGGGTGGATGTGAACTCTGAGACCTTTAGTGGCCTGGCTCCCTGAGGTTCAGGAAGCCTGGCTAATATCCTTTGTTGCCTGTGAGAGGAAAATGAATTGTGTCTCCATTCATCCACTCCAAGGTTTGCCAGAGACTGAGACCCTGGGGGGAGGGGAGGGGCGGAGAATTCACTGACACACCATGCCCAGACAGTGCTGGGCTCCTCAGGTTATGAGAGGGAGGTTGCTGAACATCAGTTAGAGCTAGACGGTGGCTGGGCCAGTGCCCAAGGCCCACAAGGTGGCCCATACATAAGAAGACACATGACACAGTCCACAGCACATACAGACTTGTAAATATAAGTAGACTCACAGACATGCAATGCAACACACATGCATGCAAGCACAAGACTATAAATAGAGATATGCACTGACATGAATGCACATAGACGCCCCCAATATGATACTGAAACAACACATACACATGGCTGCAAATGAACATGCATAGACACAAACATGCATGAACCTAGGCACATAAGCATGTTGACAGACACATGCTATTACACTCATGTAAACCCAGACACACACAGACATGCAGACACACTCCCCAGACTTCCCTGCCCCTGTGGCCCTGGGACCCAGAAGCCTCCCTCTCCTATCTGAGTGTGTGTGTACATACGTGTGTGTCTGTGTGCATGCATGTGCACACTTGTGTTTGTGTATATCTGTGACTGTGTGTATGTATGTATCTGTATGTGTGTGGGTGGGGTGCTAAGCTGTGGGAACCAGATGACATCATCTCTTCAGGCTATTTTTAGCCCCATCTGCAATGAAGACTCCTCCGCTGCCCCTCCCCCTCCCAGAGGCAGCAGCAGTCAGAAGGCACCCACCACCTCAGTTTAGATGGCTCTCTGGATGATGGGGTACTGCCCACTCTCTCCCACCCGTGGAGGCTGAGAACATCAGGCTCCCAGATGGAAGGAGGAGGCTTGGGCCATGGGGTAGCCTGGAGCAGGGCCCTGGGTTAGGTGAGGTGACCTGGCTGGTCTTTAGCCCCCAGGGTGCCTCTGCATCTGCTTTTCAATCTGCAACTCTGTCTCAATCAACAGTGCAGGCTATGTGCCAAAGAGGGTGCTTTGCCCATGGGAGTTACAGCTCAGTGGAAGACAGACATTAAACAGATCACACAGACACTTCATTAAATTGTGGGGAGGGCTCTGAACACTGGAAACAGGCACTTAGTCTGGGTTGATGCTCTCTGTCTCTCTGCTCCTCCATCTCCCACAGGTGGGATAACCTGAGGAAAGCAAAGGGAACACACCCCCTTACCTTGCACCCTTCACCCCAACAACGACACTTCCACAATTCCACAGAGCTGTGCTTCCTTCTTACATGGCAGCCTGTGCTCCTGACACTGCACCAACCCACCGTCCAACTGGTGGCCCACTGCTATTCACATCCCCATTTTCTGCAGCCTCCCCATTGTAGATCCCTGGGAGGCAGGCCACTATTCCCCATCTATAGATGAGAAAACTGAGGCCCAGAGAGGAGCAGCACTGGACCACACCTCCCCAGTGCCTAGGGAGCAGCCCAGGGGAAAAGGCAGGTGGGTGGAGGAGGAAGTGGTGGTGCACTGGGCCAGCTGGCATAGGTGTGGGAGGAGCAGACCAAGCGGGAGAATCACGAGGTGAGGGGGAAGAGGACGGTGTCCTGAGGGGTCCATGCCAGGAGGAGGGCTTCCCGCTCCAGCTAGCTTCAGGCAGCCACCGGAAAATCGGGTTTGGCAGCTTCAGCCACGTGCTTGCAGGGCTGGAGGAAGGGTCCAGACTGCTCCCAGAGGGGTCCTGGGACGGCGGGCCTATGCTCTACCCCTGAGTTTAACCAACCTGGTCTGGTTGGAGGAGCATTTTATAATTCCAGGACCTTTCAGAGTATGGGAGGAACAGCTCTGGGCTAGAGGCAGGAGCCCGGAGTTCCAGTCCCTGCTCTGCCCCAATCCATGGTGTGATTCCTGGAAAGTCCTGGCCCCTTTTTTGGCCTTGGTGGGCCCTTGTGAGAAGGGGCTCTGGAGGATCGGGTTCCCCACCCCCAACTCCTTCTCTCTGGGTTTTCCTGAGACTCTGACTCAGGCACAGGAACATAGTCAATGTTAGGGGCTGGACCAGACAGCCTTTGGGGCACCAGGCTGGAGGTCCCTTGTCACTAACAGGTCAATGGCCGGAAACCCAGCTCCAACCCTACAATGCAATACCGGTCACCCCACCCTAGCCAGTGCCCACACTCCCACTTCCGGCCTCTGTTCTTTCCTTACCTCTGGGGAAGGCTACAGGGCTCCCTAGGGAATCTCTCATGTCTCCTCCACTGGCTCCCTGCCCTATGCCTAACACCCTTCCATCTCCCTTCCTCTTTTATTTGGCCAGGCCCATCTACCACTAAATTTTCTTTCCCTGGACCCTAGGGCAGGCCAAAGAGGAAAGGAAGCTGGGCGGAAGGACAGCAAAAGAGCCTGCTTTTCCTGATATCCTCTGATACAAACCCAAATGAGCTTGTGGGGGAGTTGGAGTGAATTGAGTGCTAGGGTCTAGGACTGGGCTGCCCTGGCCCACCCCCTACAGCCCCAAGAGAGGTGAGAATTCCTTTCCTATCCAGCCATCTCTTTACTCTGCCTCAGCCAACCCAGAGAAGAAAGCCCAGAACTAAGACTTCGAACTTCGGGAAAACAAACAGAAAACCCAGGCCAAGTGAGTGCTGGCCATTGTAACTATGTTGGCAATAAAATTCATCAAACACAATTTAAAAAATCATGAAATTCCAAATTCATGAGTCCACAGTCATGGAATCGCAGCACCACAGAATTCTAGCGTGGTGAAATCTGAGTTACAGAAACTTAGAAATCCACAACTGGCATCACTGAGTCCCAGATCACAAAGTTAGAGTATCCTTGAATTGGAACTTTTGGGAAGTTGATTAATGAAGTCCCTACCTTCAGGTCGATGTCTAAACCAGAGAATTCCCTACTGGGGATGGGCAAAAAATTCACATATGAACTCTGAGAGGAAGGCAGGGAGCTTGGGACACATGAGCTTAAATCAGACAGAAGACAGACTTTGTCCATGAGGACACATTCCTGGTTCCTGAGGATGAGTGGAGTGGGGTGGCTGGTGGGGAAAGAGAGAGTATAATCATATACACAAAGAAAATATAACCTAAAGAAATCATCAACACCTCCAGCTTCCCCATAATTGGGGTTAGCATCCACCCAGGACATTTCCAAAGGTTAGTAAGACTCCTTATCATATAGAAATGGCAAAAATCCATGTCTAGCTATCTTTCATGCGGAAGAAAGATACCAAACAGGAAATACTCCATGCTTTTCTTGGTGTGGCTGGAAGGAGAAGACTGCATTCAAAGATGCTGAGCCATGGGCCGGACCGGTGGCGCACTGGATAGTGCGCCACTTGGGAAGCGCGGCGGCGCTCCCGCCCAAGGGTTCGGATCCCACATACAGACCGGTTCCCGCTCACTGGCTGAGCGAGGTGCGGGCGCAACACCGAGGGTTGTGATCCCGTTGCCGGTCCCCGGTCTGGTACGGGGGCAACACTGAGGGTTGCAATCCGTTGCTGGACACGGAAAAAGACAAAAAGACAAAAAAAAAAAAAAAAAGATGCTGAGCCATGAGCCACATGGTGCATACCCAGCAAGGCCCTGATAGAGGGGAACTTGCAGGGGTCACCTGTCTGAGGTAGTGCCTAGGAGAGCTCGGTGTCTCTATAGAAGGAGCCAACTTTGAGGCAAAATTTGTATGGGGACCCTTGTCTGATCTATGGGGCTGATTACTTATAAAGCAACAGGTATATTTACCTAGCATTTCTGGGAAACTACTGCAAACTCAGGAACTCAGAAGGAGTAGTTTCAAAGAGAGGCAAATGCCAGGCCCTGCTGGGCATGGGAAATGGAGCCAAAGGTCCTCTTGCTCAGCTGCCTGTCCTCGGATTTAGTGCAACACCTCAGCCCTGACCTCCACTCACACCCTCATCTACCTCTGTCTCCTGGCTTGCCTGCTGTTCACCTACCTATACCTACTGTGTGACCTTTGGCAAACCTTGTCCCTTCTTTGGGCCTCCAAACTCCTTTGCTCTCTTTTGAGGTCTATAATTGAGTCCTAAGTACAGCTTTCACTATTGTGTAGTCCTGGTTTTATCCAGAGCAGTTCTAGCTTCAGATATCTCCATTCTCAGCTCCCAGAGAGTGTCAGGCAGCTTCAGGGGAGAATGTAGGGAATAGGAACAGAAATAATGCTCCCATATGACATCCTATATATGTCAATGCCTATGATGGGTGTGATGGGTGTTTTCATAAATTTTTTCTTTTCTTTTTTTTTTTTTTTTTGTGGCTGTTCAGTGTGCGGATCCAAATAAATCTTATATAATACAAGCGCCATTTTGTATAAATCTTTGCTCCCATTTATGGATGAAGGAACTGAGGCTCAGGAGGATAGATAATGTGCCTAAAATCATCCAGCTAGAGGGTAACAGAATTAGACTCTCAACCAGTTCTGTACGTCTTAATCTGAGGGCTGTGGTTTCAGATTAGCATTCTTTCATGTGGCTTCAATAGGTAAAATGAGGGCCTATGGGTGGGAGTTTCAATAAGTGGTCTGTGTGGCCCTGAGACGTAGTGAGTTCACACTTCAGGGATGTGTGCAATAGGGGCTGACAGCTTCTCATGTTGTAAAAAAAGCTGAACCGAGTCTCCTATTGGGAGCTCTGAGAAGTCTCAGCTCAGATTGTAGATAGCTGAGCTGGGATGTGGTGAGGAGGTTGGAGTGGAGAATGGGGTGGAGCTGGACCAGGGTGTTGAGCGGCTGCTGCCACTGGTCCTGATATTGTGGGTATGTGTTGGGGAGGGGCTGTAAATAGGTGTTTCTTTGCTTTCTGGAATGAGCTGTTTCCCTCCCTGCATACCCTGCCCCCCCACCATTGGAGCCAGTTGTCTTGTGTCTGGAGCCTGGGGCAGGGGGAATTTCCAGCTGGGATAGCATCATGGTGTGTTGACACTCGATTCACTGCCTCGTGGTTCCCAAGCAATCTTGCACAATTGCTTCAGTTAACTGATCCAAAGGAGGTGGGAAGATTTCAGATGCACACTTGACCCCTGCCCTGCCCAAGGTTAGGTCATCCTAGGAAGCCAGGAGATCCAAGAAGTCACTGGCCCACAGGGCCAGTCAGGGCAGGAGGCAGCCCCAGGGGTTGCCTCATCCAGATCCCTCACTGTAAAAGTGAGGAGGAGTCAGGTCTGGAGATGGAACAGGACTTGCCAAAGGTCACACAGCAGCCACTGCTGTCTTCACCATGTGCCAGGTGTTCCCCTTGGCACTGGGGACACAGAGTTGAATTAGTCCCGGTCCTGTTCTTGAGAGCTTGCAGCCTAATGGAGAAATCAAACTTAGCAAATATACCAAGAAAGGTGTCAGGGCTAAGAGAGGTTCAGATTTTGTACACCGTGAACTTAGAGAGGTAGGGACACAGATCCCTAGAGGCTCCGTGAAAGATGCATAGGTGATTTTTAAGATGGGCTTGAAGAACTGCAAAATTTCAGCTGATATAAAGGGGGAAAGGACTTTCCTGACTGAGAAACAGCTTGAATAGAGGCACAGAGCAGGCTCTGACTGGCCGTGGGGGATGAATGAATTGCCCTGCAACGCTGGTCCATGTGACTGGAATGGAAGTCTGTGACTGGAGTGGAAGTCTTAAGGGCAAGAGCACAGCCAGGACCAGGACTTGTGGTCTAGACGGCCTGGGCTCTGTGAGCACATAGTCACAGAGTTGCAGGCCCCAGGGACAGGAGGGCACCAGGGACAGATGGTAGGAGGACCTGAAGAGACGACAGCTGGGAGATTCTTAACAGTAGAGGTGGGGGGCTGCTGGACACACACACACGCACGCACGCACACGCACGCGAGCGAGCTCCTCTGCCCCCATCTCCCTCCACGAGGACCAACTTGAGGTCTGGCCCAGAGAAGGAGGTTACTCCCCACCCCCGCTAGCTGCTTCCGTGCCCCAAGTGTCCAGGCCAGTGCTCTCCTCTGGGAGGGAAGGGGATGGGGCGTCCTCGGCTTCGGAGCTTTGGCCGTAGCGAGCCTTCCCTGTGCTGCTGTGATGCAAATCCGCTCCGGATTTATTCGCAGGCGTTCTTTCCGTGAAGCCGCCGGGCGCACCCGGCGCCAGCGCTTGGCTGCAAGTGCCTCTTCTGGCCCTGACCCGAGGGCGCCAGGACATGGAACTGCGGGTGTCTTCTCCGCTAGGGATCCCGCGGCTCCGTGTGGTGGGAGTCGGGGGCCGTGCTGTAATTAACCGTGCTGGGGGCGCTCAGTGGAGAGCAGGGAGCGGAGATCTGGAAGACCCTCCCGAGCCACCAAGAGCACGACTAGGAGTGTGGAGGTTGGGATCACCTTGAGCAGGCGGGACCTTGGTCTCAAGGTCTGGGCCTCAGGTTTTGGTAGAGAGATTTGAAGGTTTGGGGTTGGTAAGCGGATTTAGGGCTGAGAGCGTGGGATGCAGGATGTGGGAATTCCCGGTCCTCAAAGGGGCCGCCCCAAGCCTGAGAGCAGACCGTTGTCTCGCTTGTCTGTACAGACTTGGTTTGGGCACCAAGAGCTGATTCGACTGATTACTATCTTCGAGAGGCTCCTCGTCGCGAAGGGAAGCCAACCTGGCTCACTAGCGAGTCAAGGGCTTGAGAGCCTGGGGCTACTTGGGGGAGGAGGAGGCGGGGGTTCGGGCCGAGGTCCTGCGGCGCATTCCTAAAGGCTCCAGCTTCAAGCAACAAAACTGCAGGAAGGCTGTGAGCAGTTCGTGGTGTAAAAGGCTTGTACGTATAGGCATAGAGAGATGGCATTTATTAAGTGTCTGCTGCATGCCAGACCAAGGGTGTTCAGCAAATTGACAAAAAGAGGAGGGCTTACTTTGTCCTCGGTAACTTTATAATCAGGAAAGGACAACATAGCTCTTTTTATTTTAAAAAAAGGAAAAGTAAATAGACCTGGGTTTCAGCACTGCTGAGCCACTTACTGTTTGGCCTTGGATATTTTGCTTTAACTTCTCCAAGCCTCAGTTTTCTTATCTGTGAAATAAGAATAACAGGAATGTCTAGGCATAGGGTTTGTTGGGAGGATTGAGTTAAGACATCAGAGGTGTTTGGAACAGTGCTACCTAAGTGCAGCAGTGGGAAGAACACTTAGTCTAGTTTGGGGGAATATGTGGGGAGTGGGGGAGCAAAACATCTTCTGAAAGAGTAGAAATCAGAGCTAAGTCTCTCTTTTGGCTGGCAGGTACAAGGATCTGAACCCTTGACTTTCACATTATAACACCGTGCTGAAACCAACCACGCTGACTGGCCAGCCCTGAGCTAAGTCTTCAAATATGAGCGGGAGCTAGTGTGGAAAAAAAGGGGAGAAGAGAAAGATGTTAAGAGAAAGAATGACAGAGGGAATAGCATGAGCAAAACCAGGCAGGAGAGAGACAGGACAGTGAATCTGGAGAAACTACAAGGTGTGAGGCAGGGAGTGGAAAGAGATGAGGTTAGAAAGGTAAGCAGGGGCAAGATGGGGGGCTTGAAGTTACTGAGGCTATTTTTTTATCCTGAGAGCCCTTGAGCGGTTTTCAGCTTTTGCTGAAATAGACAGGCAAGAGATAGGCTCCCTGTGGGGCAGCGTGATGGCAAGGAGACCTGTGAAGTGGAGGGCAGGTCCACTGCCACAGGGCAGGGAGATAGTGGCATAAACTACAGTGGTGGCCCTGGGATGGACTTGAGAGGTAGAAGTGACAGGACCTGATGATGGATTGAATGGGAGACACAAATCAGAGGGAGGTGTGAGGTTGATACCCTGATTTCCAGCTTGGGTCCCCAGCTGGTGCTATTCACTGAGACAGGGAGCAGGAAGAGTAGTACATTTACGAGGAAGCTGAGTTCAGTTTTGGACATGTCTGTGACAACATACCTGACAGATCCTCAATAACTGGGGTTCTGTAATCCCACCTGACAATTACTCTGTCCAGAAGATGGTAGGGGTATCATGAGCCACTGCTGGCTGTCTGCTCCCTGGCTGTAGCTGGTTGGAGGTCTGGGTGGGAAGGCCATAGAGGTAGGGGGTGCTGCTGTACCAGTGGGCAGGGCCTGGTGAGTCCCCTTTGTGGTTCTGGGCTGCCAGACAGTTTTTTGGGGCATAATCATATGAGCTCAAGGATTGGGTTGTCAGATTCTTCCCAAAGAGCATCCAGTGAGGGAGGGAGTATTGTGCTCTGTGCTGCTGAGATCCATCTCCCTTTTACAGCTGAGGAAACTGGAGGCTCAGGAACTGAGTGGCAGAGCCAGGAGGTGAATGAAGGTGTGATGTCTTCTCTCAGTACTAGCTGCCACATTATCAGTGGTGACATTTGCTCTAAGAGGGCAGGGAAAGCACTGGGGCCATGGTTCTTTGGAGGAGGAGCAATGCAATCTGGAGGGATAGTGTGGATCAGGGAAGGAAACAGGGAAGCCTTCCTGGCAGTGGTGCCATTTGTGTTGTCCTGGAAGCTTAATCTTGTTTTCTGTCTCCCCAGCCAGCAATCATTGGCATTGAGCCATTGCCTGCAGTGAGGGAGATCTTGTTGTCTGAGGGGCCTCTAGGCAGAATGTGTCCACAGAGCCCAAAAAATGGTAGGCTGGAATTCCTGCAGGCGGCTCCCACAGGCCTGAAATGGGGGCACTTCTATCTCAGTCTCCGGCATCGGTCAGCCTAGTCATCCCTTTTGTACTGGCACTTCACTGGCAGCTGGAAGCCCCGTGCCTGTTCATTTCCATATCAGGGCTCAGCACAAGTTTGTGTTCTGTTCCCAGGTTTTATTTTACTTAAAAAAAACAAACAAACTGTTTTTTTGGAGAAAAGTTGTAAGATATAAATAATGTTGCCAACCTTCATTGGTCATCCATCAAACATTTTTCCCCAGGTCTGCAAATGGCTGAGACAAACTAATGTGGTAAGGGAGTAGCCATAATCTTAGTAGCTAAGAAGGGGTGACTTTCAAAAAAATGTTTATGTTTATTCATTGTGGAAAACTTGGAAAATACAAGCAAGTAAAAAGAAAAAAAAGTATCCATTAAGAGATAAACATTTCTATCATTTTTATATATTTCATTTATTTTATTTCTGGGCATATGTGGTTTTCTTTTATGTGGTTAATATTATACTGCATAGACTATTTTATATCTTGCTTTCTTATGCAACAAAATTATAAGAATTGCCCCATGCCACTTAAAATTATTTTTAAAAGTTTTAATAACTGTATAATCTTCCACTATATGGAGTTACCATATTTATTTTACCAAACTTTTATCCTTAGACATATAGATTGTTTCTAATTTTTTAAATTAACTAATTAATTATTATTATTATTATTATTCTTACACTATAAGATGTTGCTGTGGAGCAGTGGGAGGGGGGAGGGGGACATGGTTGGGGCCCGCAGGCACCCCCCACCTCGGCTCAGTAGTCTGGGGGTTTCTGGTGGTGGCTTGGTTGTCCCTGGGCTGGATGTGGACATTGAAGGGTGTGGCTGAGGCCCTGAGGGTGGGGGTGATCTTCCTCACTCTGGCTGGGGAGCCCGGCCAGCCTCTGGCTCTTCTAGGTTTTATAGGTGTTCTTTGGTGGTATTAGACCTTTACTGGTTAATATCAGAATTTGATCTATGAGTTTTTTGTGTTTTCTTTCAGTTCTCTGTTGGATTATTAGCTACCCGCATCAATTAAACTCTGCACTAGAACTAATTTGATGTCCTTTGCTTACTCCTAAAATGCGGGAACTTCCTGTGGGGACCAGCACTTGAGCCCTGAGGTTGAGCTAAATTGCTGCTTTGCTGCTGATTCTCTGGGGAAGGCTTTTTGTGCAGCTCGGGTTTTAATTGTTGACCTTGTAAGCTCTTCCGGGTCTTGTGAGGTCTGATACACCTGGTGTGTGTGGAAACACTGGTCTGGGCCTGAGTCTTTTCAGCATAATGCACCCCCTGCAGTTCTGTATTCCCAACCAGTCTCCACTGAGTGCTCCTGTGCTGATAGGAGGGCAGATCAGTTGCCTATGCTGTGCCCTATTTTTTTTTTTTTTGTTTGTTCTTTTTGAGACCGGCCGCACCACGCTCAGCCAGTGAGCGCTGTGAGCGCACCGGTCATCCCTATATAGGATCCGAACCCGCCGCACTCTCCCGAGTGCACCACGGGCTCGGCCCTGCTGTGACCTAATATTCCCCCAGTAGGCCAGTCACCCCCAACCCCCACACTCCAAACACTTCCCATGGGGTGGGCCATATGCTGGACCCTTGCAATGACTCACAGGCCTTTGAGTGGCTCCTTTTTTAGTTGTCTTTGGCCCCTTGCTTGTATGTGGGTCCATGGGAACCTTCTCAGTGGTCTTGCTGGCCTGGGAACCACCAAGGCCCTCCTCTCCCTTGTAGTCTCCAAGCAACTTCACACACACGGCACAGCTGCAGTTTTTGCCCCTCTTGCTCCATGTGCTCACCAGGGCCAGCATTGAAATGGCTGGGGCTTGAAACAGTCAGAGCGGTCCCTTCTTTCTTTCATCACAGCTTCTCCTGTCTTCATGAACTCCGTAGGTCTCTTCTCCTCTTCCCTTGAGCTCTAGTGACCCCACCTTGGCAGTCTTTGCTTTTCAATAGCTGTAAATTGGTTGATTGTGGGAGACTGTGATGCTGGGGACCATCTATTCTGCCATCTTGATTCTCTGCTTGTCTGTTCCTGTTCTTTGATTTTTTGCCCTTATCAAAATGCTATGGTAAAAATCTCTGTGCATAAATCTTTGTCAATATTTTGGATTATTTTCTTATAAATTTTTCTGGAAGTGGAGTTACTAGGTCAGAGGATCAAAATATTTTTAAAGATCTTGGTATTTATTGCCAAAATGCTTTCCAGAAAGATTGTGCCAATTACACTCCATCAGCCTGATATAAATGTACCTGTCTTATGACATTGCACTGAGTATTAATGTTTTAAAAATTCTTGCTAATTTGATAAGTGAAAAACGGAATCTTATTTTTTTGGTGCTGAGTACTTTCTTGGAGGCCCAAGAAGCCTGGGCCCATCAGGTCAATGATTTCATCCAACCTGATGAATTCCTCTACTGATCAGACCATCTCCTTCACTAAATTGGTGGGGTTTGGCCATTGTTGTGGACATCTATTTTTTTTATTGACTCATAATAATTGTACATATTTATGTCATCTATTGTTTTTTACCTGCACGGAATTCTCTTCTCCTTTTGGTTGCCATCTCCCAATTTTCCTTTGGGGAGTACTCCTCCCCTATTTTGGCCATGTAGTCCAAGTGGGATTAGCCCACCCCCGAATTCCAGGGATGGGCACTGAGACACTGGCCTGACCAGTCATCACAGCAATTGGTTTAGTGATGGGCATTTCACCCAAGTGAGGCCAGGAAAGCTTTTTGCTGAAACAAATGGAACAGAGAAAGGCCCTCTCTCCTATTAAGGAGGGTTGGGGATAGGGGAGTGAAGCTGAAGAATGTAGGCCTGGGGCCAGCTGGTGGCTGTGTCTTTGTTACTCAAGGGGAGAACCCATCTAAGACAGAAATTAGCACTAGATAAGTGGTGCCAAGGAATGAAGAAGATATATACCTGTAGATTTTGTGTGAGCTCCTAGATTCAGCCGCCTGGCTTTTTGGTTACATGAAGCAACAAATCCCCCTTTTTTGTTTGAGCTAGGTTACTGTTCTATAAAATTGAACAAGTCCTATGGTTTTGCACAGTGTTGAGAAAAGGCACATGTGCTATATTGTTACAGAAACATAGGTTCTGAAGGTTGAAGGATCTTCACCATCTTCTTCATGCATGTTTTGTATATAAATCTACACATATTTTAGTCATATATCAGTCCAGCCTCTGCTTGTCTAATTCCAAGGAGGGGTACTCACTGTCTTAAGAGGTAAATTGTCCCATCACTGGAGAGTCAGTGCTGAAGGAAAATTTTTTTCTCACAACTGGAAGAACTAAACTACCCCATCTGCCTGAAACTAGGACAAAGGGTGGGAACAACTTAATCTGACGACCCAAGTATTTTGGCCAAATTCTTGGCTATACAGAGGAAGAGACTAAAGAGCTAAATTAAGGGTAGGACAGAGCTAAATGTTTTGAATAAGGCAATGTTTTTTGTTTACTTGTTTGTTTTTGCTTTTGAGAATTTGGGAGCCAGGAAGAGAGAGCTAAAGAGGAAGAAGGAGGAGGAAAGAAAGGAAAGTAAAATAACATGGCATAGTAGAAGAAAGACTTTCAATAACAAGAATGTCTAATACTAAATTTGGGGAAGTTTTCTGTGGCTATGCTAAGTCCCATGAATCTTTAGTAAAGTTTGGTAACAAAGGCCTCCGGTAAGCATTTGGTTTTTTTGTTTGCTTGGTTTTGGTTTTTTCGGTGTTTGTGTATGGTAGTTCTAGAAAGGGTTGAGGACCAGGTACAGGACAGGAATAATACATGTGCCATGTGAGGCAATCCACAAGCTAAATTCAGATAGTGGAAGCAGAGACACAGACCCAGAAGTGATCATGACAATGTAATCGCCCTGGAGATTTTCAGTAATCTTTGGGAATATTTTGGGGACTCTTTGGGAATGGAGGTTTAAGTCAGTCTAGTTCTTAAGAGGCAGAGAAAAGTATTGTACTCGTATTAAGACAAAATTAGCCTCTCTATATCTTCCCCCATGATCAAAGGTGTTTGCCTTTGAGGGCCCTGGAGACCAAGTCTATTCCCTTTGCCCCACGTGTCTACAACTTTACATTTGGCTTTGGAGTCAGAACTGGTTTTGAATCTGGGCTTTGCTCCTTCCTGACTGTGTGACCATATAATTTATAATCTAGTGGGAGGATACTGAACATAAACAAATAAAATATGTAGTATGACAGATGGAGATAAATGCTATGGAGATAGAGCAGGTAATGGGAAGAGAGTCATGGGGGTTACTTGCTATTTTATATAGGGTGGACAGGGAAGGCCTCATTGATAAGGTGATATTTGAACAGAGACCTATGAGAAGGGAGGAAGCAAGCCTTGCCTGAACTTGGGGGAAGAATATTTCAGGCAGAGGGTAGAGCAAGTGTAAATGCTCTGAGGAGAGTATGTGGTATGTGTTTAGGAGGCCAGTAGCTGAAACAGGATGAATCTGCCCTCTCCAAGCCTCAATTTATCATCTATAAAATGTGGATGATGGTAGCCTACATCATAGAGTGGATGTGATGAGTAAATGTGATAATTCTTAATACAAGCCCAGACTTTATAATCTATCGTTATAAAGATGACAGCTAAGTCTTCAACGTTGTCAACCATTCTTTTTTGATAATGATTTGTGGTTCTCCCGCCATCTCTGTTCTCTTCCTCTGATTCATGCTCTTGTTAGCCTACAATCCCTCTGCTATATAGTCAGTAACTAAATGGTTACCAGCACCTACTGTGCGCTACACACTAGGTTATAGGACTTTTTTAAGATGCCCACTCTCCCATGAGGGAGAGAATATCTGTACATTAGTAGCCACCATATAAAGCCGAGCAGGTCCAAGAGATAACAAGCAAAGTGCTCTGGGAGTTCAGAGGTGAGCTCATGGAAGGCTTCCCGGAAGAGGTGGCATTTGGACTGACCTTTGAGGAAATGCTTTTCATGGATGGAGATAAAGTGAAGAGAATAATCCAGGAGGAAGGAAAAGGTGTGAGCTGGGCACAGAGGCTGGCATGCCCAAGTCATAGATGGGAAAGGGGAAACTGCCTGGTATGGTACATGCATGGTGTTTTGGAAGGAGAGAAGGGGGCATCAGATGCTGAAGTGACTTGGTTGTCAAGTAGAGGAGTTTGGACTTACTATTGAATGATAGAGAGCCATAAAACACTTTTAGGCAAGGAGCGATATAGTCACAATTGTGTTTTTTTCTTTTTTGTTTGTTTGTTTGTTTGTCCTTTTTCGAGACCGGCCGCACTGCACTCAGCCAGTGAGCAGTGTGAGCGCACCGATCATCCCTACATAGGATCCGAACCCGTGACGGGAGCGCTGCTGCGCTCCCAGTGCCGCACTCTCCCGAGTGCGCCACGGGCTCAGCCCACAATTGTGTTTTCAAATGCTCTTTGGCTGCAGTGGAAGAGAGCTTCGAGTCAGCAGGAATGGGGGTGAGTGAAGAGTGGAGTGGGGTGGCCAGGAGACTCTTAACAGCTGCCCTATGAGTACTTCTGAGGCGTTAGGAATGGAAATGGAGAGGAAGGATGATAGAAATGCAGGGGGAAACAGAGGATGCTCTAACTGCTCCCCAAGGATCATCAGGGAACATATGGGAATTGCCCAAATATAGGTACAATGAAATTGTGCTAACTCTTCTGAAATTGGGCTTTGGTTGTTTGAGGTCAGCTATTTTCCGTCCCACTCCATGGAAATACCTTTCAGAAAGGGGAGATGAACAGGATTAACATGTGTCTTCCCTGGGCACCTTCCTGTTTTGGCATTTGATAATTGCACAGAATTTCAGCAGCTTTGGGCACTTTAGCCATCACCCCACTCTTCAGGGATCAACTTTCTGAACAGGGATTGCTTATGGCCTACAGAGGAGCTTGAATTGAAAGATGGAGAATTTAGTTTTGGCCTTGGGAAATGTCACGTTTGAAGCTCTGTAAACTTGCAGCAATTAAGGCTATGATTCCCACATAATCCTTTCAAAAGGCTGTTTTGACTTTCTCAGTGATTCATCCAGCTGAAGAAAGAAATCAGAGATCATCCAAAATTTGGTAATTTGGGTGAACCCTGGATCTACCAAGCTACCAGTCTCTTTAAAAGAAGAAAACCAGACCCCGAGTTTCAGGATTTATGATTCTACTTGGCTGAATCCATAGCACCAAAATCAGGAGGCTTGTGGGCTCTGGCCTTGAACATGGGTGGCCACTCAGTTGTTTCCTGTGTAGTTTTCCTATTAACAGACTGAAGAGGTCCTGTGGGCAGAATTTGGGAAGGAGGAAACTGGAGGAAAGGGGCCCAGGAGCTGAATTTTCATAATATCCTAGCTGAGCATTTTTCAGCTTCAAGCATTTTTACCCACATTAGCCAATTAACTGACAGTTTGTCCAAGTGGAGATGAGGAATGGTGGGAGACAGCGAGCTCATGCGTGATCACGCCTCCATAGTCTGGAGGGGACTGATAACGTGACTGCAGTACCAGGGCCAGAGTGTTTGTGTGTTTGGACGAGAGCCAGTGGACAGGAGCTAATTGACAGGCTCTTGGGCCCATGTGCTTGATGGTCAGCTGGTTTGTCCGTGACAGTGTGATAAATGCCCCATTCAGTCCAGGGGCTGTCACATCTCAGAGAGACCCAGTCGGACCCTGTTACTGTTCTGACAACAAGTGCATGGAGAATTAGCTGTTTCACCACAGATGTCTTCTCTGGAGAACTATCTCTGTGTGCAGGAGACTGAATGAGATTCTTCATGGTCAGAAATGTCACATATGATTTTTCTTTTAAATAGGAAATTTTCACATCAAAACCCAGCCAGCGATGATCCCTATTATTCACTATCTATCTTCCATAAGAAAAACCAGAAAGAACGTGCACATTTATGGAAACGTGTATATGAACACAGCTCATAGTAACTCAATGTCTGCATCTATAGTTTTGTATTTTAAAATTAACTTTTTACAGTTTATATAAGTAAGATATACTCTTTTTTTGTGTACATTACTAACTAATATTAACTAATATAATCTCATTTGGTACAGGCTGAGGACATGTGGTTATATTTTGAGGGTTCCACCTGGGATTATTATGAATTTTATTGAAGTTTATATATGTACCAGGGACTCATCTCTACCTTTAGAAATAAAGCCAATTGATGTTTAGGGCAATGACCAAGATAACACTGGAAAATTTGCATATGGAGGTAGATGTAGACTTCCAGAAACCTCTATGAATTATGGGATTCAAAAGAGCTGTGAAAAACCTGAAATTGAAAAGACTGCAAACTTCTATTAGGTCCCTGAGCAGATAAAGAGAGTCCGGCGAGGTTTCAGGAGGAGAGAAAATGTAGCCTTACACAAGTTTGCTCTTTTCTGTAGTCCAAGGGAGATATCAGGGAACAGAGTTGTAGTGTTGAATATGGTTAGACATTATGAAAACAGCCCCAACCGCCACCAGAATTATTGGCCTGGTTACTGGGGACAGGTGAAAGGAAAGACTACTCAGTTAATCTATAGGATCTGAAAGTTGGGGCATTTTGGGAGGAGGTCACCCCTAGTATGGGGAAAGAGTGCTGGGATGCTCTACTGGGATGCTGTAAGTTGTGGATATCAGATATGGAGAAGTGATGGCAGAACCTCTTAGTCTTGCCATCTCTTAGGGGAGATTTCAAGGCCTCAGTGTTAGTTGGCTCAGTGATGAATGTTCTAACAAAGCTAGCGGTGGGGAGAGTTTGTTTTTTTCTCTGCTTTGTCAGAGAGTGAGAGATAAGATACTTATTTGTGAATCGGGGCTGGAGAAACTCTTACAGAAGACAGAGGAAATAAGAACCAAAGATCCAAACAATATCAATCTGGTCCCCTGTGTAACTGGTGAGGACAGGGCTGTTCCAGGGTAAGACTTTGGGGGAAATTCCAGCTGCCAAGTCCAGGGTGGTTAGATTGGTCCAATTGTTGAAACTTACATGAGCAAAAAAGGGGGGGAAGGCAGCTCAAGTCATGGAGTGAAGAAAAATCAGTCAGTTGAGGTTATTGTAGATACCCAGTAAGGACTCCAATGACAATTATCCATGAGGACTTTATGGGACAGATGAAAACCCTAATGGTGGCCATATAGGTTTTGGGTAAAGAGGTATAAGAGTGGGCACTTCTGAGACTCTAAAGGGCAAAACACTGAAGAAATTTGGGGGTGAGGAGGCTCCTGGCTAAGAAGGAATCCCAGCTATAGAATTCCTAAGGTTGAAGAGTATCAGGGAAAGCAGGAGTAGGGTTGGGCCTGGAGCTTGAGCAGTCCTCAAGCCTCACAAGAGGAGGCTCCAGCCTGGCGAAGATCCCATCTTTGTCTTGTGGAGGAATAATCCTAGGAAGAAGGGCAGCCAGAAAAGCATCAACTCCTAAGAGGTACTTGATGGCAAATTCACAAGTAGCAAGCACCCAAGCCACCTCCCATCACAAAAATCAACTGGGTCAGATGTGGTTTTAGTACTGATTGTGAGTCTTGAGTTTCCCACAGGACGTGAGATGAGAGAAGAGGTGAAAAATCTGTGGTTATATGTTGCACCCTGGCAATGTTTAGGAGAAATAGGTACATTGGTGCGGATCAAGTCCATACTCTTTTAAAGTATGCAAGGTATGCAGAGACAGAGCATCTGTTCATATCCTCATCCAGGTGTGGAAACCATGGGGAAATCAAGGCAGGGAAGAGCCCCAAATTCCCATTCTTTTTGCTTCTACTCTGGGTCCTCTAACTTATAGCTTTAATTTGGAGATTCCCCAAAATTCAAAAGGTAGAAAGAAAGGGTATCATGGAAGCACCAAACGAGGGTAGTTTTCTCTCTCCAAGAGTGGGATATGACTTAGGGTAAAGGCCTTAGGGTAAGCAATATAAGCCAGAGGTTGAAAACCCAGGCACTTTAGAAAATGGTGCAGGAAGTCTATATTTTCTGAGATGGCTGGTTTTTGAGATCACCTTAAAGACCTACTGATTAACCACATTATCTCTGGGTTTCACATCTCATAGATTCCCCTTTGTGCAAGTGAAGAAAAAAAAATCAGGTAAGATCTGGGTTTCCGTGGATTTCCTGGCTTTCAATAGACATTCCAAAATAGTCCAGCACATTGTGTTCCACATACAGGATAGCTTAGCCACTTCCTATGGAGTCAGTTGTTCTAGCACTGAATGGCAGAGCAGAAACTATAAAATCCCTACAACTGCAGAGGACATAAACAGAGTGGATTTAATGTGTCTTGTAGAGGTCTATCAATACAAGGGGATGGTGCTTTTAGGAACCCATGTTACTGTCCACAGGTTGCTGGAGAGACTGATGAGTCATTTGAATTTATCTGGAAGTTTTAAATTTATTCATTTATATATTTATATATTCATTATATATTTATTCACGTTTGTGTGTGTGTACTGTGTGTGTGTGTGTGCATGTGTGTGTGTATAGCCACAATCTTGGAGGAGCATGAACAATGCTCTTCAAGAGTAGTGAATATGTTTTTATGTCTGCTCAGATTTTCTTTGAGAAATAGACCCTCTGCAACTCTCCATCTCTGTAACTTGGGTACAGCTGACTGCTGCACTCGGCTTCCAAGGGTGGCCACACCACATGACCTGGCCAATTAGAACATTCCAACTAACTGAATTCAGTGACTGGTTCAAGGGTGAGCATGTGACCCAAGCTAGGCCAGTGAGATTTACCCCCCAGAATTTTTTTGCAACGAATTGTTCTTTATTGGAAGGAGTTGCTAATTGGGTGGAATGTAAGCCTGGAGCTGCTGAACACTAACCTTGTGACCACTGGGGAAACATCAGAGAGAAGGAGAACTGAGAATGAGTCTGGTTCTTACTGACATTGTTTGAGCACCTCTACTTAGCTGTTCTTGAACTGAAGCTACCACTTTATTTGGCTTAAGTTAGTTTTCTGTCACTTGTAAGTGAAAAGTTAGGCTAATACAACAGTGATTCTGGACCATATGGGAGACTCAGGCCTGAAGTTGTCCCTTTCCAACTTTTGTTTGATCTCAGTAAAAGGTGGTGACTTGGAATATCACACAGGGGGAAAACACAGGCCATGCGAATTTCTCCATTATTAGCAGCTGGTCCCATTCCATTAATTATGGAAAATCAGGAACATTCCTAGTGTTTATGAAAACACTTCTGTGAGTTCAAAAACCTTTAGTGTTCTAACTTGGCATTACAGAAGAAAGTCAATTCCCTTACTCCCTTGAAAACTTTTAGGGGTTCAGGGCCTTGGTAACCTTAGTGAGCTACTTGGCTCATGCTTGTCCTAGCAATTGCTGACCCACACTGATGTTAATTTTGAGGGCATTGGGGTAAAGTACTATATTAGAAAGCTGAAAAAGAGAGAAAATCTATTGTTTTTGTCAGCACAAGTTTGTCTAATAGTGAGGTGCAACACTATTAAAAAACCAGAGTTCTTGACCCAAAAGTAGGAAATTACAGGTAAGTTCTGAGAGAGCAGGTATGTCAGGTGCTAGGCTACCCCTGACTTGCCCATATGTTTCCCATGCTGGGCTGGTTGCTTCTGGTAACTTGGCCACTATAGATCTGTGAGCATGTGATGCTGTCTCTTTACTAGGTATACTCACAGGCCACTGAGAGTCAGACTCTTAGGCAGGTCTATCAGGAAGCTCCTGCTTGTTTTGGATACCTTGTTCATAGTGTCATTTGACTGAGTGGTCCAGGGCAGATCATCAGTACCCCAACTGTAAGTAGAGTTGGAAAGAGGAGTGATGGGCAGGAGTGATGGGCTAAGTGTGTGTGTCTGTGTGTGTATGTGTGTGTGTGTGTGTGTGTGTGGTTATCCCCAAAGGAAATACTCAAAGTTTCCCAAGGGAGAAGACCAGAGCCTCCTCCAAGGGAGATAGCTTCAAGACCTGATCAATGGGGTTGTAGAGAACATTTGACATTTTTGACTGGCTAGCATCTGAACACCCTCCCCATTTTGGAGGGTTCCAAGATCAGATGGGAGGCAGGGCCCGTACACTCTGATATGATGTTGAGTATGGTGACAGAAGATGCAAGGATGAAATAAAGTGCTATTTTAGGATTTGGGGCTGCCTATTAAGCTCAAAATTGCTAATTGGAGGTATAATGTGTAGACATAAAGTGGGAGAGGAAACTCACAGTGATTGACCAAAATAATTTACCACTGATGGCAGAACCCATGAAAAAAGCTGTCTCCCTGCTTCTGGTTGACTGGTAGGCTTTAGAGATTATGAGGAAGCCCTTTCCCAGGCCCCTTGGGGAACAGAGAATGAAAACTGGACAGTGTTTCAAAGGATAAAAGGCAGGGACCTTAGGATTCTTGGGTTGCAAGTAACAGAATTTAGTTGAAGCCTGCTTAAATAAACAAGGAGTTTATATAAGCAGCCCCATTAGACCTGAAAAAGAGGGGCCCCTGCCCTGGACCCCATGTCTAGAGGGCCCTGCTTTGACCCTTCTCTGAGCCCACCTCTCCCCATAACGTGAGAAATCCTTGGGGCCAAGGGGATTTATCTACCCAGAGCCCTCGTCTCCCTCTTTTAGACTATGGTCAACACCCTGAATACCGGAATTTCCTGCCCAAATGGCCTGTAGTCTGTTTCCAAGAACTGCACGGGTCTTTTTTCTTGGATCTGTTCTCTTAAGGACAGACAACATTGTCAGTATTAACACCTTTAGACCCAAGAAATGGTCAAGGGACAGCTGTATGTAAGGGGATGGATGGAAGGAACTTGGACATGTACACAAGAGTGTCCTCCTCCTCCCCTCCCCCCCCACCTCATGGTGCAGGATAAAGCCAGGGGTGTGAAGTGAAGGGGGTCAGCTCTCCACCTTACCCCCCACCCCATGTTCTATCAGAACTCTAAAGATGCATGAATTCTAAATTGCAACCTAGTCTTCTAGGTTTGTATGAAGATATATTTGGCAAGATAGGTGTATTGAGTATCTTTCTATTTAACAGTTTGTTAGTTTGATTTACAACTTTTTTTTTTTTTTTTTTTTTTTTTTTTTTTTTTTTCCT
>NW_007726353.1:273354-280978 GCF_000696425.1 Galeopterus variegatus | reverse complement strand
TTTTTTTGTCTTTTTTTTTTTTCCGTGTCCGGCAACGGATCGCAACCCTCAGTGTTGCCCCCGTACCGGACCAGGGACCGGCAACGGGATTGCAAACCTCGGTGTTGCTCCCACGCCTCGCTCAGCCAGTGAGCAGGAGCCGGTCTGTATGTGGGATCCGAACCCTCGGGCGGCAGCGCTGCCGCGCCTCCCAAGCAGCACACTATCCAGTGCGCCACTGGGCCGGCCCTGATTTACAACTTTTAAGTATTTTGACATATAGTATTTGGGCCTCCATTTATACTCTTGCCCTGGGCCCTACAAATGTTAGGTATGGGCCTAACAGTATGGGGACAAAGCTGGGCATTAAGAAGCACTGTACTCAGGGAATTGACTAGTGCTTGTATTCTCTCCATTTCTCATCCCTGGTCCCTCAGAACATTTCCTTCATCCTTCTTTGGCTTTCTGAAGATTGTTTCCTTTGCAACTTGGTCCTCGGGGTAGTCAGTGGCCACAGTCAGAATTGATTCTAGATTACAAGTCCGAACTCCTTGTCTTAGTCCCTTTTATGCTGCTATAACAGAATACCACAAAGTGGGGCCAGCCTGTGGCTCACTTGGGAGAGTGTGGTGCTGATAACACCAAGGCCACAGGTTCGGATTCCTATATAGGGATGGCCAGTTCGCTCACTTGGGAGAGTGTGGTGCTGAAAACACCAAGTCAAGGGTTAAGATCCCCTTACTCGTCATCTTTAAAAAAAAAAAAAGTATACCACAAAGTGGGTAATTTATAATGAACAGAAATTTATTTGGCTCATGGTTCTGGAGGGTAGGAAGTCCAAGAGCATGGTGCTGACATCTGGCAAAGGCCTTCTTGCTTCATCATCCTATGGCAGAAGGTGGAATGTCAGGAGAGCATATGTGCAAAACAGAGGAAGGGGGCCGAACTTATCCTTTTATCAGGAACCCACCCCCTTGATAACTAACCCACTCTCATGATAAAGAGGCATTAATCCATTCATGAGGGAAACACCTCTTAAAGGTCCTATCTCTCAACACTGTTGCATTGGGGATTATGTTTCCAATACATGAACTTTGGGGAGGAGGGAGCACATTCAAACCATAGCATCCCTGGAGAGACCAGTTCTTGTTTTGGGCACTATTTCCAAATATTTGTGAAAGAAACTCTAATCGACTCCCATCGACTATGGCCAAGGGTAAGGTTATGGACAAATTGAAAAGGGAGATATCATGATGAAATGGCCAGAGGTATTAAAAGGTGTCCACTACAATGGGCAATTGACTAACAAGCCTGGGTCACCAATCAGCCTAGGTTATTGATCTACTCATAGGCCTTAACCCAGTGCTCTTGGGGCTAGCAGATCTACTCAGTGAGGTCCTGGAAATGAATGAATGACCTGAAGAAGCAAAGGAGGAAGATACTACCAATAAAGGAAAAAGTTCTCCACCAGAAAGGTTGTAATATCATTTTTGAGCAACCCATCATTTAGGGTGGGGCTGTGCTCACTAAGTGTGGCCTTTTCTACTTCATAAACACCTCTCAAATCCACACAGGACTCTTCATCTTTTGCCTATATCGTTGCAACAATGTTTTCCAAGCCTTCAGAGTTTTCCCCTTCAATCCATTCTGCAATCTGTGATGATGCTCAAATGCAAATCTGATTTTGCCAGTCCTCTGCTTAAAGATGTTTAATGCCGCCCCTATTGCTTGAGCATAAAGTTCACATTCCTTATCTTGGTTTACAAGGCTCTTCATGCTTACCCTGCAGTTTCATGCCTCATCACCCTTTAGCTCCTTTAACACCAGACTAACTTGCAATACTTCCAATGCCTCTGAAGAGTCACATGCTCTCCTCTGGGCCTTTGCACGTGCTTTCTCCCTGTCTGACTTATATTTTCATCTGGTCTTGTCACCTAACTATAAAAGGAACTAGCTTAGACATGATGGTTTTGATGTGTTTGTGGGGGCATCCAGTAGGCATTTGGGCAGACAGGAGAGAGGCTAGGACATGTGGTTTAAGAGGCTGAAGAGGTGCTATCCAGAGGTCAGATTCAGTGAGTAGCTTTCAACTGGAGGAAAGACATGCTTCCTCAGAGAGGAAGGCAAAGAAACAAGGATGAGTACTGGTTTATAGGTTCTGGAGAGGATGAAAGGAAGAAGGTGTTATGCTTGTTGGTCTCTGTGAAGTAAAAGGTGAGGTCACATTTACTGATCAGAGGGTGGAAGGCAGTCATTTGAGATGAGTGGTTTTCTTAGTCTGTTTTCTGTTGCTTATAACAGAATACCTCAAACTGGGTAATTTATAATGAAATGAAATTTATTTTTTACAATTCTGGAGGCTGGGGAGTCTAATGTCCAGAAGGCACAGCTGGTGAGGACCTTGTTCTTGGTTGGGACTCTCTGAAAAGTCCTGAGGTGGCGCAGGGCATCACATGGCAAAGGAAAAGAGTGTGGCGGCCGGCCCGGTGGTGCACTGCTACAGTGCGCTGCTTGGGAAGCGCGGCGGCGCTGCCGCCGAGGGTTTGGATCCCACATACAGACCGGCTGCTCACTGACTGAGTGAGGAGTGGGGGCAACACCGATGGTTGCGATCCCGTAGCCGGTCCTGGTCTGGTACGGGTGCAACACTGAGGGTTGCGATCCGTTGCCGGTCACGAAAAAAGACAAAAAAAAAAAAAAAAAAGAGAAGAGAGTGCCAACATGCTCACTTATTCACTTGCTCTCCTTATAAAGTCACCAGCGCCACTCTGTGATAACCCATTAATCCATAAATGGATTAATCCATTCATGGTGGTATAGCCCTGAAGATCCAGTCACCTCCCAAAGGCCCCACCTCTCTATACTGCCACACTCGAGATTAAGTTTCAATACATGTTTTGGGAAGACATTCAAATTGTAGCTGTGGTGAAGGTTTGGACTGTCAGAGAAAGCATATCCAGAAGAAGCCAAAGGAATCCCAATTATGACTGGAGACTAGCAAAGAGCTAAGTTAATAATCTTAGTTTTTCTTTACTTAAGCCCAACTGCCTGGGTATAAGAGCAGAAGGAGACTGTTGATTTGGTCTGAGATTTGGCTTTGGCAGGGTGACTTTTATGGAGGACAGGAGAGAGAGACAATTGAAGGTATTGGGAAAAAAATGGTTAAAAAGATCCAGTTTGGTGTTAGGCCTGTGGTTCCTAGGACTGGAGCTAGTTTATGACAAAGTTTCATCAGTTTGAGTGCTATATTTAGTGTAAGGTGAGTTAGTCATTTCTTGGAAGGATGGTACTTTATTCTGAAATTATATTCTCTCTACATCTTGATATTAAAATGTCTTTTTGAGAAATTAAATTATGGTGGTTGTATTAGTTTCCTAGGGCTGCCATAACAAATTACCACACACTGAGTAGCTTAAAGCAACAGAAATTTATTCTCTCACAATTTAGGAGGCCAGAAGTCCAAAATCAAGATGTTGGCAGAGTTGGTTCCTTCTGGAGGCTCTGAGGGAGAATCTGCTCCATGTCTTTCTCTTAGCTTCTGGTGGTTGCAGGCAATGCTTGGTGTTCCTTGGCTTATAGATGTGTTACTCCAATCTCTGCCGCTGTTTTCAAATTGCCTTCCCATCTGTGTCTGTTTCAAATCTCCCTTTGTGTTTCTATTATGAGGACACCTGTCATTGGATCTAGGGCCCACCTTAAATCCAGGATGATCTTACCTCAAGATCTTTAATTTAATTATATCTTCCAAATAAGGTCATGTTCAGAGCTTCCAGGATTTAGGATTTGGACATCTTTTCTTGGGGGCTACTATTCAACTCACTAAAGTGGTATTAGGTGGTAATAATTTCCCTCTAGTGTCTGTGCTTGGGAAAAAAAGCAGGGGCTGGTATATGAGAGACAGTAGTCTATTACAGTGAAGATTTCAGAAAGAGAGCAGTTCGTGGGTATGATAGGTATTGTCTGGTTCTTGTTTGCAGGGCCTGGGAGAACCCAGGGGCAGTGACACTAACCACAAGGCTCTTTGTCAGGGTAGGATACTGGGCTAGATTGCTCCATTGTCTTGGAAAAGAAGACATGATCCAAGGGGCCAGTCTCAGTTGTGGTTAGGGAACACAGCCAGAAATCAATGCTGCAAGAGCAGAATCAGCGAGGAGTGTGAGGTTAAGACTCAGCAGTCAAGGAGGTCAGGAAGAGGCTGAGAAACAAGAGTAAATCCAACAAACTTTCTTTTGTTAGAGAGGAATGATGAAGAGGGCAAACAAAGGGTGCTATCTTGTTTAAAAGCACAGGGATCAGCAAAATTGTTATCGCTTGTACATAAGTCTCCCTTACTAGATGATGGGCCCATCAAGGGTAGAAATAGTGTCTTACTAAGTACTCAGCACAAGATCTGGCCCATGGGAGGGGCTCAGATGGACTGAACTGAAAGAGCTTGTCATTTTGGACTGTTCTTCCCTTTTACCATTAATAAATCTACTCTAAGTGCAGTTATCATATTACATATTTGATATATATGATGACCAATTACATTTTATGTTTACAATATGAAAATATATTGTTTTTGAACATCTATTCCTAGTACCTTGGGGGTCCTAGCCCTAAACTGACATAATTTAGAATTTCACACATTGTCACTCTGTTAGTCCATTTCTATTGCTTACAACAAAATACACAGAACTGGGTGATTTATAATGAAAACAAAATTAATTGCTTGCAGTTTCTGAGGCTGACAAGTCCAAAGTCCAGGGAACACATCTGCTGAGAGCCTTGGTAGCGGTGACAGTGATGGCGGTGCATCACATTATGAAAATGGCAGAGCAGAGAAAGCAGAGACAGATAGAGACAGACTCTCCTCTGTCTCCTTTTAAAGTCCTCAGAACCACGGCCCTGACCACCATTTTTAATCTACTCACTAATGGCACGGTTCTACAATCTAACAACCTCTTCAAAGCTCCACCTTTCAATTACCATAATAATTTTCCACCCTCTTAACAGTCACAGTGGAGGCCAAGTTTCTAATACATAAAACTTGGGGGACACAATTCAAGCTTCAATGAGTTTTGGGGGGACAGAATTCAATCCACTACAGGCACTAAGAGGGGAAATCTGAATGAAGTTTGGCGAATGATAGTGATCTTCGCTGAGTGCCTCCTTTGCAAGAAGCATAAGATGAGCAGAACACAAGGTAGTCTCTGCCCTTGCATTAAAAGGAAAGCACTGAGTGTATCCTTTTTCAATCAAATGCTCAGAGCTGAAGACATTTAGAGCCTTTTACATTCCATGCTTTTACTTTTTTTACTCAAATGGTGATGTTTAAGCCCTAGAAGTTGCACCATTTTCCCAGATTTCATGGAGGATGCCCCTGCAGAGGTGTCTGGAGAGGCTTCTGGAGACCTTTTTGTTTTAATAGCAGGTTATATAAACCATTTCTAAAAGATGCTTGAGATTTTATTGTTAATAGCAAGGAAAAGTGTTACTAATTTTTTTGTTTTTTAAACCAAAATTGTCCAATAAGGGAACCGCACTGATTTTGTCCTCTAACAGTGAAACACATAAAATGGTTTTCGGATTTGAGACCTGTGGAATTTCAGGGTGATTACTGTACATCCCATAAAGGAGGCATGAACTACAAACTGCTCAAAACTATTGAAATAATGACCACAGGAAGTGAGTATACTTTAAACCCCACATGGTATTACATTTCAGAAATGAGCTGTGTTGGAAAATGAAACCAATTTCTCTTCTCACTGCTGAGTTTTCCTGAATTTCCTACAAACTGCTTGGAATTTTGCAAACAATTCACAGCTGATAAAATAAAAGGGCAGCAGAACAGAGTGTCAGTGGTGAAGACCCTAGAGGCAGCCAGTGGGAGGGAAGGTCACCATCTGCCCCTTGTGGTTCCTGTAACCAAAGAACTACAATTTTTTGGTTTTCTTTTTGTCCTTTTAAATAAGTGGGTGTCAGGCCGGCCCGTGGCTCACTCGGTAGAGTGCGGTGCTGATAACACCAAGGCCCCGGGTTCGGATCCTATATAGGGATGGCCGGTTTGCTCACTGGCTGAGCGTGGTGCTGACAACACCAAGCCAAGGGTTGAGATCCCCTTACCGGTCATCCTTATAAAAAAAAATAATAATAAAATAAATAAATAAATAAATAAATAAGTGGGTGTCAGCTGAGGACCTACAGGAAGGATTACCAGGGTAACTTGAACTTAGACTGTCACAGAGCCTTCTTGGGGAGTTTACTTTTGGTTTTTGCTTATTCACTCAAAGAACATTCACTGGCTGCCACTATGTGCCAGGCCCTGTGCTGGGCACTGATGATTTGAGGACACACTCTCCACCTATGAGGAACTCCAATATTGGAGGGAAAGAGAGACCTGAAAACACACTTTGAAGATAGTGTGCCAAGGGCTATGCAGAGGCCAGCACAGGGGGCTGCACGACTACAGTCTGTGAGATCAGGGGCAGAGAAGTAGGAGTTTGCCCCTTTAGTGTGTGTTGTATGGAGGAGAAGTTTTCTACTGTTCTGACAACTGTAAGTACTTCAGTATAGCTAGTTCTTAGGAGTAACAGGAAGAATTATATGAGAAGAGGCTTGGATATGTAGGCAGGGGCAAGATCCTCAAAGCCTTGAATGCCAGGCTAAGAGAGTTAAACCTTATCCGGTGGGTAAAAGGAATCACTTCAGGGTTTGAGCAAGGGAGTGACATATTCAGATTTTTTGTTTAGAGCAATCACTCTAGCTGTGTGGGGTATGGACTGGAGAAGGCAAAGCAAGGAGTTTATGAGGAAGCTGTTGCAGTCTGATTAAAGAAGATGAGGGACTCTTTGGTGATCTGATCTCTGCGTCAGCTTTCAATGAAACATTTTTAGGCTTAGAGTTAATAGTATGGATTGGGGAAACTGAGAAGGGACCATGTGTTTAAAGTAGATACATGCAAGTTTGGGGCAGCCCAAATGTCATTACCCCTAGGAAGCCTCTACTCACCTGCGTGTGGGCAGTGATCATCACTGTCTTTGGGGCTCCCATAGCACTTGACAATTTCTCTATTATAGCACTTATAATATGCCTGTAATTATTTATTCCTTTGTTGATCCCTCCTCTGTAGATTCTAGACTCAAAGTTAGGGACTCTGGCTTACCCTTCTTGTATCCCCAGTGTTTGGAAGCATCAGTAAACATTGGCCAAGTAAATGAAAGGGAGAGGGAAGCCGTGTGATGTAGTAGGAAAGGCAATGAAGTGGCAATCAGGACATGGGGCTCTAATCACGGCTCTGCATTACTTTGAACAAGTCCCCTCACTGTTCTGGGTCTCAATTTCCTCATCTGTAAAATGATAATAAAAATACAACCCTCTGGGCCGGCCCGGTGGCTCACTTGGGAGAGTGCGGTGCTGATAACACCAAGGCCCCGGGTTCGGATCCCATATAGGGATGGCCGGTTCGCTCACTGGCTGGGCGTGGTGCTGACAACACCAAGTCAAGGGTTAAGATCCCCTTACCGGTCATCTTTTTTTTTTTTTTTTGTCTTTTTTCGTGTCCGGCAACAGATCTCAACCCTCAGTGTCGCGCCCGTACCGGACCGGGACCGGCAACGGGATCGCAAACCTCGGTGCTGCGCCCGCACCTCGCTCAGCCAGTGAG
>NW_007726353.1:267966-273344 GCF_000696425.1 Galeopterus variegatus | reverse complement strand
TCACTTGGGAGAGTGCGGTGCTGATAACACCAAGGCCGAGGGTTTGGATCCCACATACAGACCGGCTGCTCACTGACTGAGTGAGGAGTGGGGGCAACACCGATGGTTGCGATCCCGTAGCCGGTCCTGGTCTGGTACGGGTGCAACACTGAGGGTTGCGATCCGTTGCCGGTCACGAAAAAAGACAAAAAAAAAAAAAAAAAAAGAGAAGAGTGTGCCAACATGCTCACTTATTCACTTGCTCTCCTTATAAAGTCACCAGCGCCACTCTGTGATAACCCATTAATCCATAAATGGATTAATCCATTCATGGTGGTATAGCCCTGAAGATCCAGTCACCTCCCAAAGGCCCCACCTCTCTATACTGCCACACTCGAGATTAAGTTTCAATACATGTTTTGGGAAGACATTCAAATTGTAGCTGTGGTGAAGGTTTGGACTGTCAGAGAAAGCATATCCAGAAGAAGCCAAAGGAATCCCAATTATGACTGGAGACTAGCAAAGAGCTAAGTTAATAATCTTAGTTTTTCTTTACTTAAGCCCAACTGCCTGGGTATAAGAGCAGAAGGAGACTGTTGATTTGGTCTGAGATTTGGCTTTGGCAGGGTGACTTTTATGGAGGACAGGAGAGAGAGACAATTGAAGGTATTGGGAAAAAAATGGTTAAAAAGATCCAGTTTGGTGTTAGGCCTGTGGTTCCTAGGACTGGAGCTAGTTTATGACAAAGTTTCATCAGTTTGAGTGCTATATTTAGTGTAAGGTGAGTTAGTCATTTCTTGGAAGGATGGTACTTTATTCTGAAATTATATTCTCTCTACATCTTGATATTAAAATGTCTTTTTGAGAAATTAAATTATGGTGGTTGTATTAGTTTCCTAGGGCTGCCATAACAAATTACCACACACTGAGTAGCTTAAAGCAACAGAAATTTATTCTCTCACAATTTAGGAGGCCAGAAGTCCAAAATCAAGATGTTGGCAGAGTTGGTTCCTTCTGGAGGCTCTGAGGGAGAATCTGCTCCATGTCTTTCTCTTAGCTTCTGGTGGTTGCAGGCAATGCTTGGTGTTCCTTGGCTTATAGATGTGTTACTCCAATCTCTGCCGCTGTTTTCAAATTGCCTTCCCATCTGTGTCTGTTTCAAATCTCCCTTTGTGTTTCTATTATGAGGACACCTGTCATTGGATCTAGGGCCCACCTTAAATCCAGGATGATCTTACCTCAAGATCTTTAATTTAATTATATCTTCCAAATAAGGTCATGTTCAGAGCTTCCAGGATTTAGGATTTGGACATCTTTTCTTGGGGGCTACTATTCAACTCACTAAAGTGGTATTAGGTGGTAATAATTTCCCTCTAGTGTCTGTGCTTGGGAAAAAAAGCAGGGGCTGGTATATGAGAGACAGTAGTCTATTACAGTGAAGATTTCAGAAAGAGAGCAGTTCGTGGGTATGATAGGTATTGTCTGGTTCTTGTTTGCAGGGCCTGGGAGAACCCAGGGGCAGTGACACTAACCACAAGGCTCTTTGTCAGGGTAGGATACTGGGCTAGATTGCTCCATTGTCTTGGAAAAGAAGACATGATCCAAGGGGCCAGTCTCAGTTGTGGTTAGGGAACACAGCCAGAAATCAATGCTGCAAGAGCAGAATCAGCGAGGAGTGTGAGGTTAAGACTCAGCAGTCAAGGAGGTCAGGAAGAGGCTGAGAAACAAGAGTAAATCCAACAAACTTTCTTTTGTTAGAGAGGAATGATGAAGAGGGCAAACAAAGGGTGCTATCTTGTTTAAAAGCACAGGGATCAGCAAAATTGTTATCGCTTGTACATAAGTCTCCCTTACTAGATGATGGGCCCATCAAGGGTAGAAATAGTGTCTTACTAAGTACTCAGCACAAGATCTGGCCCATGGGAGGGGCTCAGATGGACTGAACTGAAAGAGCTTGTCATTTTGGACTGTTCTTCCCTTTTACCATTAATAAATCTACTCTAAGTGCAGTTATCATATTACATATTTGATATATATGATGACCAATTACATTTTATGTTTACAATATGAAAATATATTGTTTTTGAACATCTATTCCTAGTACCTTGGGGGTCCTAGCCCTAAACTGACATAATTTAGAATTTCACACATTGTCACTCTGTTAGTCCATTTCTATTGCTTACAACAAAATACACAGAACTGGGTGATTTATAATGAAAACAAAATTAATTGCTTGCAGTTTCTGAGGCTGACAAGTCCAAAGTCCAGGGAACACATCTGCTGAGAGCCTTGGTAGCGGTGACAGTGATGGCGGTGCATCACATTATGAAAATGGCAGAGCAGAGAAAGCAGAGACAGATAGAGACAGACTCTCCTCTGTCTCCTTTTAAAGTCCTCAGAACCACGGCCCTGACCACCATTTTTAATCTACTCACTAATGGCACGGTTCTACAATCTAACAACCTCTTCAAAGCTCCACCTTTCAATTACCATAATAATTTTCCACCCTCTTAACAGTCACAGTGGAGGCCAAGTTTCTAATACATAAAACTTGGGGGACACAATTCAAGCTTCAATGAGTTTTGGGGGGACAGAATTCAATCCACTACAGGCACTAAGAGGGGAAATCTGAATGAAGTTTGGCGAATGATAGTGATCTTCGCTGAGTGCCTCCTTTGCAAGAAGCATAAGATGAGCAGAACACAAGGTAGTCTCTGCCCTTGCATTAAAAGGAAAGCACTGAGTGTATCCTTTTTCAATCAAATGCTCAGAGCTGAAGACATTTAGAGCCTTTTACATTCCATGCTTTTACTTTTTTTACTCAAATGGTGATGTTTAAGCCCTAGAAGTTGCACCATTTTCCCAGATTTCATGGAGGATGCCCCTGCAGAGGTGTCTGGAGAGGCTTCTGGAGACCTTTTTGTTTTAATAGCAGGTTATATAAACCATTTCTAAAAGATGCTTGAGATTTTATTGTTAATAGCAAGGAAAAGTGTTACTAATTTTTTTGTTTTTTAAACCAAAATTGTCCAATAAGGGAACCGCACTGATTTTGTCCTCTAACAGTGAAACACATAAAATGGTTTTCGGATTTGAGACCTGTGGAATTTCAGGGTGATTACTGTACATCCCATAAAGGAGGCATGAACTACAAACTGCTCAAAACTATTGAAATAATGACCACAGGAAGTGAGTATACTTTAAACCCCACATGGTATTACATTTCAGAAATGAGCTGTGTTGGAAAATGAAACCAATTTCTCTTCTCACTGCTGAGTTTTCCTGAATTTCCTACAAACTGCTTGGAATTTTGCAAACAATTCACAGCTGATAAAATAAAAGGGCAGCAGAACAGAGTGTCAGTGGTGAAGACCCTAGAGGCAGCCAGTGGGAGGGAAGGTCACCATCTGCCCCTTGTGGTTCCTGTAACCAAAGAACTACAATTTTTTGGTTTTCTTTTTGTCCTTTTAAATAAGTGGGTGTCAGGCCGGCCCGTGGCTCACTCGGTAGAGTGCGGTGCTGATAACACCAAGGCCCCGGGTTCGGATCCTATATAGGGATGGCCGGTTTGCTCGCTGGCTGAGCGTGGTGCTGACAACACCAAGTCAAGGGTGCCTTGAAAACAGATCTTGAAAGATTACTGAAATATGATCTTTGGAATCTAATTTAAAGAAAAGAAATGAAAAGCAGACAAAGATTTATCCACACAGATGTGTATGCAAGGTCTTTTATAACACAGGAAAAAAACTGAGATGTTCAATAAATCGGTTGATGGTTTACATGGGTTAAATTCACACATTATAATTATACTTGGAGGCCGGCCCGTGGCTCACTCGGTAGAGTGCGGTGCTGATAACACCAAGGCCCCGGGTTCGGATCCTATATAGGGATGGCCGGTTTGCTCACTGGCTGAGCGTGGTGCTGACAACACCAAGCCAAGGGTTGAGATCCCCTTACCGGTCATCCTTATAAAAAAAAATAATAATAAAATAAATAAATAAATAAATAAATAAGTGGGTGTCAGCTGAGGACCTACAGGAAGGATTACCAGGGTAACTTGAACTTAGACTGTCACAGAGCCTTCTTGGGGAGTTTACTTTTGGTTTTTGCTTATTCACTCAAAGAACATTCACTGGCTGCCACTATGTGCCAGGCCCTGTGCTGGGCACTGATGATTTGAGGACACACTCTCCACCTATGAGGAACTCCAATATTGGAGGGAAAGAGAGACCTGAAAACACACTTTGAAGATAGTGTGCCAAGGGCTATGCAGAGGCCAGCACAGGGGGCTGCACGACTACAGTCTGTGAGATCAGGGGCAGAGAAGTAGGAGTTTGCCCCTTTAGTGTGTGTTGTATGGAGGAGAAGTTTTCTACTGTTCTGACAACTGTAAGTACTTCAGTATAGCTAGTTCTTAGGAGTAACAGGAAGAATTATATGAGAAGAGGCTTGGATATGTAGGCAGGGGCAAGATCCTCAAAGCCTTGAATGCCAGGCTAAGAGAGTTAAACCTTATCCGGTGGGTAAAAGGAATCACTTCAGGGTTTGAGCAAGGGAGTGACATATTCAGATTTTTTGTTTAGAGCAATCACTCTAGCTGTGTGGGGTATGGACTGGAGAAGGCAAAGCAAGGAGTTTATGAGGAAGCTGTTGCAGTCTGATTAAAGAAGATGAGGGACTCTTTGGTGATCTGATCTCTGCGTCAGCTTTCAATGAAACATTTTTAGGCTTAGAGTTAATAGTATGGATTGGGGAAACTGAGAAGGGACCATGTGTTTAAAGTAGATACATGCAAGTTTGGGGCAGCCCAAATGTCATTACCCCTAGGAAGCCTCTACTCACCTGCGTGTGGGCAGTGATCATCACTGTCTTTGGGGCTCCCATAGCACTTGACAATTTCTCTATTATAGCACTTATAATATGCCTGTAATTATTTATTCCTTTGTTGATCCCTCCTCTGTAGATTCTAGACTCAAAGTTAGGGACTCTGGCTTACCCTTCTTGTATCCCCAGTGTTTGGAAGCATCAGTAAACATTGGCCAAGTAAATGAAAGGGAGAGGGAAGCCGTGTGATGTAGTAGGAAAGGCAATGAAGTGGCAATCAGGACATGGGGCTCTAATCACGGCTCTGCATTACTTTGAACAAGTCCCCTCACTGTTCTGGGTCTCAATTTCCTCATCTGTAAAATGATAATAAAAATACAACCCTCTGGGCCGGCCCGGTGGCTCACTTGGGAGAGTGCGGTGCTGATAACACCAAGGCCCCGGGTTCGGATCCCATATAGGGATGGCCGGTTCGCTCACTGGCTGGGCGTGGTGCTGACAACACCAAGTCAAGGGTTAAGATCCCCTTACCGGTCATCTTTTAAAAAAAAAAAAAAAAAAAAACCCCCCCCCCC